>NW_028165203.1:0-225000 GCF_964263955.1 Coregonus lavaretus | reverse complement strand
TACCAGTACTACAGACAACAGTATACCAGTACTGCAGACAACAGTATACCAGCACTGCAGACAACAATATACCAGTACTACAGACAACAGTATACCAGTACTGCAGACAACAGTACACCAGTACTGCAGACAACAGTATACCAGTACTGCAGACAACAATATACCAGTACTACAGACAACAGTATACCAGTACTACAGACAACAATATACCAGTACTACAGACAACAGTATACCAGTACTGCAGACAACAGTATACCAGTACTGCAGACAACAGTACACCAGTAGTACAGACAACAGTATACCAGTACTGCAGACAACAGTATACCAGTACTGCAGACAACAATATAACAGTATACCAGTACTACAGACAACAGTATACCAGTACTGCAGACAACATACTGCAGACAACAGTATACCAGTACTGCAGACAATAGTACAACAGTATACCAGAACTGCAGACAACAGTATACCAGTACTGCAGACAACAGTATACCAGTACTACAGACAACAGTATACCAGTACTGCAGACAACAGTATACCAGTACTGCAGACAACAATATAACAGTATACCAGTACTACAGACAACAGTATACCAGTACTGCAGACAACATACTGCAGACAACAGTATACCAGTACTACAGACAACAGTATACCAGTACTACAGACAACAGTATGACAGTACTGCAGACAACAGTATACCAGTACTGCAGACAACATACTGCAGACAACAGTATACCAGTACTACAGACAACAGTATACCAGTACTACAGACAACAGTATGACAGTACTGCAGACAACAGTATACCAGTACTACAGACAACAGTATGACAGTACTGCAGACAACAGTATACCAGTACTGCAGACAACAGTCTGTCTATTGAAGAACAAGCTTTCTTCAAATACAGTCTGAAGTACTACTGCACATATTCTAGCCATATAGAATATAATTATTCCTGAGGGAATTCAGGGTTGTCTTATGTAGAAGCTTGTCTCTCTCATGTTTCTCTCAGTCACTGAGTGTTTTATCTGTGTTTCCATCTCAGGACAACTCGGATATCAAGATAGAGTGTCGCAGTGAGGACAGACAGAGGCATGAGAGGACCTGCAACGTCAGCGCTCCCTTCATGAGAGCCAAGACTCAGGTGAGTTGGAGTCCCTTTAGTAACACGGTCGCTCAAAGTAGACCACAGTGAAACACAGTTCACCACAATGAACCATACCAGACCATTCATGACCACAGGGTACCACAGCTGCTCCTAGTGGAGTACTGTAGCATATCGCAGACCAAAATAGGCAACCATAGACCGCAGCAGTGGTTACCAAAACACTAAACCAGAACAATGGACCATTAAAGACCATAGTATAGCAATACAGACCGTTTGCAACCACAGCGGGACCACAGAGGTTCATATTTACCCAGAGTTGATCAAGGTGAACCATGGTTAATCTATATGGGGTTGATCCCTGACATTTTACAATCAAGTCACCCACCTATCCCATGTACCCAACCCAACCCGGCCATCTAAGAGTTACAGAAGAGTGTCCTTCCTACCCCAACCCCCGCCAAAACGGCTGTCAGCAGTGTGCCCTCCGCGCACCAATCTGGCAACCCCCACCTTCACCACTACTTTAATATTGTCAATATTATTGTGCAACAGTTCTCCTGGGCTTGTCACAGCGATAACAAAATATCAGCTACCATTATTTTAATAAGATGGGCGATTGTTATCATAAATGACATCTCTCACAGTACATAACCGTGAAACAATGTTATTGATGGTTGCATTGTGACTGTGACCTTTGGCTCACACTTGTTGCGTGGAAACTCGAATCTCTTTGTACTGTTCCGTTTTTTTCTATTTTGCAGGCCACTAACGTCCAATTCTGCCCTGAAATCTGTGGACCTTTAAGTTCATATACGAATCAAAATTGTCCTCTGGGACCAAGGGTTTATTGTTAAATGACTCCATTGAATCAGTCTGTTACAGTTGCTGAGAAGAGCGTAGAGATTTCAGCCGTTGCCGAGGTGATGACAATGATACACTACTCTTGTTCACTTTAAGTGTGTTATAGGAGTAAGCCATTATGCATCACTGAATGAGACGTCTAGAAGGACATGTTTGTTCAGTGTACCTGGTAAAGGAGTACAATGAATGTCTATGCAACACTGCATTTGGACAAATGATGTAATGTAGACTACAGAGGTTGCTTTCCCTTGCTTGGAGCATCAGACAGGATCAAATGAAGATAGATGAGATATACAGTATGAAGAGATATTTTAATGATATGTTCTGCTACAGATTCCCCTATCTGATTGTCTGTTTCAACTTTCTGACTGATGTTTAGCATAATTTCTCCACTTATATCTTCCTTCCCAGGCCTGTAATGTCAACCATATTTATTAGTCTTTCCTGTCGGCTGTATGTTTTGTATTGTAATGTGTAGAGTTTTCCTTTTTTGAAAGAGACATGTTTGAATTTACTCTTAGAAAAAGGTGCCCATAGGAGAACCCTTAGACTAACCCTTTTTGGTTCCAGGTAGAACCATTTTGGGTTCCATGTAAAACCTTTTCCACAGAGGGTTCTACATGGAACCCAAAATGGTTCTACCTGGATCCAAAAAGGGTTCTACCTGGAACCAAAAAGGTTTATCCTATGGGGACAGCCGAAGAACCCTTTTGGGTGTGCTGTTAGTTGACATTGACTGTAGATGTTCCAATGGCAGTTACGATACCCCTCCTCTCTCTCCATTTGGCCTTGTCTACCCCTCCTCTCTCCCTCTCTCTCCATCCTGAGGTGCTGAATTTTCAGTTGAAAGTCTTTTGTCTGGTCTAGCAGGCCCAACTCCTCTCCAAAACACCAGTCTTCCTGACCGTCACTACTCCACTCCTCCATAGTGAATGCTCTCTAGCAGGCCCAACTCTCTCCAAAACACCAGTCTTCCTGACCGTCACTACTCCACTCCTCCATAGTGAATGCTCTCTAGCCGGCCCAACTCCTCTCCAAAACACCAGTCTTCCTGATAATCACTACTCCACTCCTCCATAGTGAATGCTCTCTAGCCGGCCCAACTCCTCTCCAAAACACCAGTCTTCCTGATAATCACTACTCCACTCCTCCATAGTGAATGCTCTCTAGCAGGCCCAACTCCTCTCCAAAACACCAGTCTTCCTGATAATCACTACTCCACTCCTCCATAGTGAATGCTCTCTAGCAGGCCCAACTCCTCTCCAAAACACCAGTCTTCCTGATAATCACTACTCCACTCCTCCATAGTGAATGCTCTCTAGCAGGCCCAACTCCTCTCCAAAACACCAGTCTTCCTGATAATCACTACTCCACTCCTCCATAGTGAATGCTCTCTAGCCGGCCCAACTCCTCTCCAAAACACCAGTCTTCCTGATAATCACTACTCCACTCCTCCATAGTGAATGCTCTCTAGCCGGCCCAACTCCTCTCCAAAACACCAGTCTTCCTGATAATCACTACTCCACTCCTCCATAGTGAATGCTCTCTAGCAGGCCCAACTCCTCTCCAAAACACCAGTCTTCCTGACCGTCACTACTCCACTCCTCCATAGTGAATGCTCTCTAGCAGGCCCAACTCCTCTCCAAAACACCAGTCTTCCTGACCGTCACTACTCCACTCCTCCATAGTGAATGCTCTCTAGCAGGCCCAACTCCTCTCCAAAACACCAGTCTTCCTGATAATCACTACTCCACTCCTCCATAGTGAATGCTCTCTAGCAGGCCCAACTCCTCTCCAAAACACCAGTCTTCCTGACCGTCACTACTCCACTCCTCCATAGTGAATGCTCTCTAGCAGGCCCAACTCCTCTCCAAAACACCAGTCTTCCTGACCGTCACTACTCCACTCCTCCATAGTGAATGCTCTCTAGCAGGCCCAACTCCTCTCCAAAACACCAGTCTTCCTGATAATCACTACTCCACTCCTCCATAGTGAATGCTCTCTAGCAGGCCCAACTCCTCTCCAAAACACCAGTCTTCCTGACCGTCACTACTCCACTCCTCCATAGTGAATGCTCTCTAGCAGGCCCAACTCTCTCCAAAACACCAGTCTTCCTGACCGTCACTACTCCACTCCTCCATAGTGAATGCTCTCTAGCAGGCCCAACTCCTCTCCAAAACACCAGTCTTCCTGATAATCACTACTCCACTCCTCCATAGTGAATGCTCTCTAGCAGGCCCAACTCCTCTCCAAAACACCAGTCTTCCTGATAATCACTACTCCACTCCTCCATAGTGAATGCTCTCTAGCAGGCCCAACTCCTCTCCAAAACACCAGTCTTCCTGATAATCACTACTCCACTCCTCCATAGTGAATGCTCTCTAGCAGGCCCAACTCCTCTCCAAAACACCAGTCTTCCTGATAATCACTACTCCACTCCTCCATAGTGAATGCTCTCTAGCCGGCCCAACTCCTCTCCAAAACACCAGTCTTCCTGACCGTCACTACTCCACTCCTCCATAGTGAATGCTCTCTAGCAGGCCCAACTCCTCTCCAAAACACCAGTCTTCCTGACCGTCACTACTCCACTCCTCCATAGTGAATGTTCTCTAGCAGGCCCAACTCCTCTCCAAAACACCAGTCTTCCTGACCGTCACTACTCCACTCCTCCATAGTGAATGCTCTCTAGCAGGCCCAACTCCTCTCCAAAACACCAGTCTTCCTGACCGTCACTACTCCACTCCTCCATAGTGAATGCTCTCTAGCCGGCCCAACTCCTCTCCAAAACACCAGTCTTCCTGATAATCACTACTCCACTCCTCCATAGTGAATGCTCTCTAGCCGGCCCAACTCCTCTCCAAAACACCAGTCTTCCTGATAATCACTACTCCACTCCTCCATAGTGAATGCTCTCTAGCAGGCCCAACTCCTCTCCAAAACACCAGTCTTCCTGATAATCACTACTCCACTCCTCCATAGTGAATGCTCTCTAGCAGGCCCAACTCCTCTCCAAAACACCAGTCTTCCTGACCGTCACTACTCCACTCCTCCATAGTGAATGCTCTCTAGCAGGCCCAACTCCTCTCCAAAACACCAGTCTTCCTGACCGCCACTACTCCACTCCTCCATAGTGAATACACCCTAGAAGAGACATTGAAAAGCTGAAATAAATAATTCTCTCTACTATTATTCTGACATTTCACATTCTTAAAATGAAGTGGTGATCCTAACTGACCTAAAACAGGGAATTTTTACTAGGATTAAATGTCAGGAATTGTGAAAAACTGAGTTTAAATGTATTTGGCTAAGGTGTATGTAAACTTCCGACTTCAACTGTATATCCTCCTAACAGCCCTACACAAACAAGTATCCAGACTAAATATGTATCTATGCCCCTAAGGACTGAACATAAGTGTTTTTTAACCAAACACCCATCTGATCTTCTCTTTTTAACCTTATATGTTCTGGTAGCCAGAGATGAAACTCCATGGCATGCCAGAGAACATTACAACACATTCAGGCATAAAGTAACCTGGAGACATCAACAGTAACAGTAAATGCTTTATTTCTAGTAGCACAGAAAGACACTTAAAATGGAGATGTATTCTGTCCAATAAAATATCTGTATAATCAAATACACATTTAATTAAAGGTCACACACACACACACAGCGATCAAGTAAAGTGGCCTCAGTAAACCAAATGTTTCATCCGCTCCCCAATCCTCCCACCGCATTACCCCACCAAGTCATTAGCACAAATAATGGTCATCTCCTTGACAACAGAATTACCCCAGGATTATTTCCTTCATATTCTCTCCAATAAAAACCATTCTGAGGGATCTGATCTGGGGTCATGTTGAGGGACCCTTCTGAGGGATCTGATCTGGGGTCATGTTGGGGGACCCTTCTGAGGGATCTGATCTGGGGTCATGTTGGGGGACCCTTCTGAGGGATTTGAGATGGGGTCATGTTGGGGGACCATTCTGAGAGATCTGATCTGGGATCATGTTGCGGGACCCTTCTGAGGGATCTGAGCTGGAGTCATGTTGGGGTAACCTTCTGAGGGATTTGAGATGGGGTCATGTTGGGGGACCGTTTAAAAAAAACTCAATGAACGAATCACCCACAGTCATTGTGTTTGAATGGGAGCCAGACGGAGCCACAAGCCTGATGTGTTCTGTTCTGGTTGGGTCTCTTTAAAGTGTGGTACCGAGTTAAGACTCCCAGTACACCACCCTAGCTGCAAAGCCAGCCCAGTGAAACCAGCAGTGTTCCCTGTAGAGAGCAGAGGCCAGCCCAGTGAAGCCAGCAGTGTTCCCTGTAGAGAGCAGAGGCCAGCCCAGTGAAACCAGCAGTGTTCCCTGTAGAGAGCAGAGGCCAGCCCAGTGAGACCAGCAGTGTTCCCTGTAGAGAGCAGAGGCCAGCCCAGTGAGCCAGCAGTGTTCCCTGTAGAGAGCAGAGGCCAGCCCAGTGAAACCAGCAGTGTTCCCTGTAGAGAGCAGAGGCCAGCCCAGTGAAACCAGCAGTGTTCCCTGTAGAGCGCAGAGGCCAGCCCAGTGAAACCAGCAGTGTTCCCTGTAGAGAGCAGAGGCCAGCCCAGTGAGACGAGCAGTGTTCCCTGTAGAGAGCAGAGTCCAGCCCAGTGAGACGAGCAGTGTTCCCTGTAGAGAGCAGAGGCCAGCCCAGTGAAACCAGCAGTGTTCCCTGTAGAGAGCAGAGGCCAGCCCAGTGAAACCAGCAGTGTTCCCTGTAGAGAGCAGAGGCCAGCCCAGTGAAACCAACAGTGTTCCCTGTAGAGAACAGAGGCCAGCCCAGTGAAACCAGCAGTGTACACAGCTGATACAAATAATCAAAGATGAATGATGAGTTGATTATTTAAATCAGCAGTGTAGTACTAGGGGAAAAAACTAAACGTGCACCCCGTGGGGTCCCCAGGACCAAGTTTGGGAAACACTTTGCTACGGTGTCTTGAGTTGGCCCAGAGCAGAGGAGAGTACCTAAGGCACTTTCTGGTTTTACATTCTCCACAGTGTCAGGGCTCTGATTGGCCCCAGTCATTACCCACACTACTCCACTGTGTCAGGGCTCTGATCGGCCCCAGTCATTACCCACACTGCTCCACTGTGTCAGGGCTCTGATCAGCCCCAGTCATTACCCACACTGCTCCACTGTGTCAGGGCTCTGATCAGCCCCAGTCATTACCCACACTGCTCCACTGTGTCAGGGCTCTGATCGGCCCCAGTCATTACCCACACTGCTCCACTGTGTCAGGGCTCTGATCGGCCCCAGTCATTACCCACACTGCTCCACTGTGTCAGGGCTCTGATCGGCCCCAGTCATTACCCACACTGCTCCACTGTGTCAGGGCTCTGATCGGCCCCAGTCATTACCCACACTGCTCCACTGTGTCAGGGCTCTGATCGGCCCCAGTCATTACCCACACTGCTCCACTGTGTCAGGGCTCTGATCGGCCCCAGTCATTACCCACACTGCTCCACTGTGTCAGGGCTCTGATCGGCCCCAGTCATTACCCACACTGCTCCACTGTGTCAGGGCTCTGATCGGCCCCAGTCATTACCCACACTGCTCCACTGTGTCAGGGCTCTGATCGGCCCCAGTCATTACCCACACTGCTCCACTGTGTCAGGGCTCTGATCGGCCCCAGTCATTACCCACACTGCTCCACTGTGTCAGGGCTCTGATCGGCCCCAGTCATTACCCACACTGCTCCACTGTGTCAGGGCTCTGATCGGCCCCAGTCATTACCCACACTGCTCCACTGTGTCAGGGCTCTGATCGGCCCCAGTCATTACCCATACTGCTCCACTGTGTCAGGGCTCTGATCAGCCCCAGTCATTACCCACACTGCTCCACTGTGATCTCTTCCAAGCCCATACCACTGAGGCCAACCATTAGGGTTATTATTACAGTCAAAATCCTCCCCCCAAAGGACCTGGCATAAACTGACCCAGTCCTCAGCATTGTGGTCAGGCAGACAACAAGATGAACATTCCTTTGACATATCTGATGCCTACAGAACACTGTGTGTGTTTGGTTTTACTATCCTTGTGGGGACCAGAAGTCCTATTTCACCGGTACCCATAAGGAAAAAGGCAATTTTAGGCTTAGGGGTTAGGTTTAGGTTTAGGTTTAGGAGTTAGAGAAAATAGGATTTTGAATGGGAATCAAGTGTTTGGTCCCCACAAGGATAGTAAAACAAATGTGTGTGTGTGTGCGCGCGCGTGTGTACAAGACTGTGTGTGTGGGTGTGTGTTTGTGTGTGTGTGTGATAATGTAGGGGTTCTTGTTTGTGTACATGCAGTGTCTGTGTTCTATCAGAGTTGAGGGATTCTTTACAGGCAGGAACATAGCTGCCTCATTAGGCATTCCTTCCTGCCCAGTTGGAATGAATCAGGGGTCCATCATGAGATGGAGGACAGTAAACAATGCTTCCCCGCCTCTCCTCCTCCTTGAATGGGGCCAAGGATAGCAGTTAGTGGGCTGACTATGTACTGTATACTAAATACAGCTGGAAGTTAGGCTTGTTTGTGTCAGTTTTTGGGGCGAGAATGCCCTCACTGCTAAGTGTTGCAAGGATTGCTTTGTAATTCTGAACAGGTTGTTTGTTGTGGTGGTTTTATGTGTACAGTAGCCTCACTTGTCATAGTAGACAGACACATGGCTGGCAAGGAGACTTTTGTCCAAATTCTAAATATGATTAAGCAATACAGTGGGCATAGAAAGTAACCACCCCCTTCCAAAATGTTCACCTTTTGTTGCCTTACAGCCTGAAATGAAAACACATAAAATTAGACTTTATTTACACACAGTAACTCACGATATCCAAGTGGAGAAAAAATTTATTTAAAACTCTGAAAATGAATTACAAGTAAAATTGTAAAATACCCTATTTGGACAAGTGAACAACCCCCCCCCCCACAATATCACAAGCACTCCACAAATCTGGCCTCTATGGGAGGGTGGCAAGAAGAAAAAAAACACTCCTCAAAAAAAGCCACATCATGTCTCGTTTGAGCTTTGCCAAAAAGCACATTGTAGATTCCGAGGCCAAGTGGCAAAAGGGGCTGTGGTCAGATGAGACCAGAATTGAACTTTTTGGCCTGAACGCAAAATGATATGTCTAGCGAAAACCCAATACATCTTCCCTCCCAAAGAACACCATGCCTACAGTAAAGCACGGCGGTGGCAGCATCCTGTTGTGGGGGTGTTTCTCTTCAGCAGGGACTGG
The DNA here is from genome assembly GCF_964263955.1 of Coregonus lavaretus. Taxonomy (NCBI): domain Eukaryota; kingdom Metazoa; phylum Chordata; class Actinopteri; order Salmoniformes; family Salmonidae; genus Coregonus; species Coregonus lavaretus. The sequence continues at coordinate 215,783 of NW_028165203.1, read as the reverse complement.
AGCTCTTGTCAGGATAGAAGGGAAAATGGACAGTGCAAAATACCAACAGATTCTTGAGGAGAACCTGCAGCCCTCTGCCAGGAAGTAGAAAATGGGAAGATGGTTCACGTTTCAACATGACAATGACCCAAATCACACCGCCAAAGCAACCATACAGTGGCTGAAGGACAATAAGGTGAATGTCCTTGAGTGGCCTAGTCAGAGCTCCGACCTAAAACCTATAGAGAATCTGTGGAATGACTTGAAGAGTGCAGTCCATGAGCGGTCACCATGCAATTTGACTGAGCTTGAACAATTCTGCAAGGAAGAATGGGTAAATATTGCACAGTCTAGGTATTCGAAGAGACTCATGGCTGTAATTCAAGCAAAAGGTGGTTCCACCAAGTATTAACTCTGGGTGGCGTTCACTTATCCAAATAGGGTATTTTACTGTTTTAATTGTAATTTCAAAAAATTGATTTTATTTTCTCCACTTGGATATTGTGAGTTACTGTGTGTAAATAAAGCCGGAAAAAGTCTGATTTGATGTGTTTTCATTTCAGGCTGTAAGGCAACAAAAGGTGAACATTTTGAAAGGGGGTGGTGACTTTCCATACCCACTGTATATGGAAAATATAACACTCAACCTATCAGAAAGTGAGGTGGAGCTATGACCATACTCTTAGTAGGGGAGAGTGGGGCAAGTTGCCCCAAAAGGGTAAATTGCGTGACCCTTGTTTCTAGGGAACCATACACATAATATATTATTTGCCCAAATATTTAGGAAGAGGTCATCATTTCATGGAGTCTGTGAAGGAAGAAACTACATGGAAAAAGTGGTAAGCAAGTTAGGTCCAAAAAACTGTTTTTCACCAAGTCAAATAAATGTGTGTTAAAGGTTTCATGATCCTTGTATCTAAACCAACGTAAACCATTTTAAGATTGTTCTATACATCGGTTCGGGTCTCTATAAACTTCAATATGAGGTCCTAAACCTAGCATTAAAGTGCATCCTTGCAGCTGTGTGGGCTAATATAGTGAAAATGTTTGCCTTGGGGTAAGTTGAGCCAATGGTTGAGCCAAAGACAAGCTGAGCAAATTGAATTGTTTTCTTGCCAGGCTATGAGGGAACAGGTTCTGGCCAATGTTAAAAGTGTAGAAAACTACAAAGTGTTTGTTAGGCGTTAAGCCTGTGTTAAAAGACTCAGTGACCACTTTTTTTGGGACAAGCTATGTTTTCAAAACTGTAATGTTTACCTTCATTCTGATTATTTCCAGGGATACATAACATCCTGAAATATGTGTAGATATCGTTGTTAGAAATAATACTATATTTCCCTTGACGGAGTGATGCTGAATGTAAAAAAACTCCACTCTCACCTACATACCCAATCTGTTTACATCTACATGAAGGTTCTAAGGTTCCAGGGTTCTAAGGGTCGGTTTAGAATCAGGCATATGTAAACTCACAGTAGCTGCACTGTGGCTCCATGGAACCCATCCATGTTGGCAGTACAGTAATTGTGGGTGTGTTCAGTGCTTGGTCTTCAGAGGGGAAATGCCCTGGTTCTTTGTTGGGTACCAACAGGGCTGCAGGCTCCTTGGGTCCGAGGCCAATGACTTAGTCCAGGTTATTGCAGGCTTCTCTCTTTAATCCCTAATGTGGGATGTATTACTGTCGGAGGCTGGGGACTGATGAAGCGTACAGTTTGGAATGGTTTATAGCCAGGAGATCCCTCACCCAGTGACCCAGGGCTACTGCTCTCAGATCAGCTCTACTCTGCGTCCACACCTGTATGCATGTTCTGACTGTTCTGTTGGGCAAAACTCATGGGTAATGTGACTGGCACGAGCACCGTAACTGTAACATTGATGCAAACGCATGACATTTTGTCATCGTGGTACTATAATATTCTCTCTTGTCGTCGCCCGTGTAGGTGTCTTTCCGTCTGGAGTTTGAGTTCAGCCGATCAGTGTTCCTGGACCACGTACGGGTCATTCTAGAAGCCAGCAGGTGAGGACTCACTAAACCGCTTCAAATATTAAGCCGTTTTTTAATAACTTTGTCTGATAGATACTATTTTTACAGTTATAATCAGTGAGATAATGAGCTAATGTTCTTAGCTCAGGAGTTTCGGCTCTCCTGACTTTCCTAGTGTCAAACAGTCACTAATCAACAGATGAGGGTGGTGTCAAACAATCACTAATCAACAGATGAGGGTGGTGTCAAACATTCACTAATCAACAAATGATGGTGAAAACCTGCAGATACTGCATCTCTCAACAATGAACTGATTCATCACACTAACCACAGACTACAGATCCACCCAGTGAGAAGTAGGATATTGACAGAGACTGAGCTATATCTCTGAAATATGCTCTAATCATCCAAGGGTCAATTGGCATGCCGTCTCATTGGGTTGTGAGTTTGACATGTCAGAATAGTTGAAATGCTTTAAATGCTTTTTTTCTGCAGTGATGGAGAGGAGGTTACCTTAGCAGACAATTTCAACGACATCTTTCACCCGCTGAAATACGAGGCTGACCTCCTATTTACAAGGTTTGTCTTTCTCACAATGTCCTCTCTAACGTTCCTTCTCCTTCTGTCAGTCTCCTTAAATAAACTCTTGTAAAATAAACAGCTAACTAGCATATCAATACAATTCCCTGTCACTGGAACTGACGGATTCAATGTTAATTTAGTGTTGCACAGACATAATGGCAAACGTTAGATATACAGTATACAGATATACTGTACATGATATACTGTATCACCTTCCTTTCTACCTAAAGGGACTCCAACCCCTCTCGCTGTGAAATCAAAGCAGACCTCTCCCTGGAGGTACCGGGAAATATTGGCCCTCCATTCAACTTCACCTTCCAGGTGAGGACCAAATGTCACAACACACAGGGTTGCAGCACAATCATACAGCAACCACGCAACAATCAATTGTCTTTACAGTGTAGAAATACTGTATATTGCAATTACATCACAAAATACCCCCACTATTTTTTATTGCTTGAGTTAAGACTGAATAAGCGTTCTATATTTTTCACAGATCCAGAATCTGGGCTTCTTTCCGGTGAGGGACCTGCAATTGAATATAGAAATTCCAGAGATGACCAAAAACGGGAACCAGCTGTTGCAGATATCGGACTTCAATATTGACCAGGTGAGAGGACTTGAAAATCTAGCAAAGGTCTGCTTCCTTTGAGAGACCACCAAGTGTGTACTTATAATGTCTCCGTTCTAACAGAGATGTCATTCTGTCTCCTTAGACAGACGGTACCCGCTGCATACCCCCTCAACATGTGGCACAGAGCAGGGCGTCCCCAGAAGACCTCTCTCGAGTCTCACGCCTGGTAAACTACCCACACCATATGATTGCAACTAGCTTAACTAAATAATGGAACATTCTTAACTAACAAGCTTGTGTTTGGTCTCTATGCAGAACCACTCCAATACTCTGCCTCTGCCGGTCCAATGCACTGTCAATCTGAACCCCTACAGGGAAGTTAGCGTCAGAATCAGGGGGGCATTACGGTTGGACGCCTTGCATGCTGTGAGTATATCACACACACACACTACTAAACCTACACTCCTTGAGCATGTCCATGAGAAGTAACTTCCTGTTGTGTTCATTCACCCTCTCTTACACCATCAGCTGAGGTTCAAAGTCCTGGAACTGGTGACGAGCGCATCAGTAGAACTTCCACCTTCAAGCCCCATGTTTCTTCATGAAGAAAGGCCTGTCAGACATGTGAGTACAAATAACTCCAAGTCAAGACACACTTCAGTGCATAACCTTTTCTATAGAGTCATTCATTCATTCATTCATTCGATTGAAAACCTGTATTTTCAGTAGCAGCCTGTCCAAAAGCCTAGACTACTTTTCACTGTAGTTGCAGTTTATGTTCTACGAATATGCTTATTGGCTCCTAATAGCTATGCAGAATCCTCACAGCCAAGGCTGTTATTCTAACACACATTATTGACTGCATGGTGCTTAAGGACCGAAAGGACCAGCAGCAACACGTGTAGTGTAGCCCTGTGCTCCCATTCACTGCTCTTTGCTGCCATCTACAGGCCAATATTTACAGTTAAGCAATAACCAGTCACACAAAGTTGTTATGCACTCAACTCAACGCTCTTAAAAGCACATCCAGTTCCCTTCATCTCTGTTTTTGACGAGACTTCACGGGGAAGGAGAGCAGGGAATCATTTGTATTTTGAATGCATCATTGCTGAGATGGAATTCCAGCAAAAACAGTGATCCACACAAGATGACACCATGTTAACACTGACCCATAAATAAGCATCACGCAAGATAGATCTGCATATATTTGAGCTTTATAGGCACCTGTTACTTTCACAAACCCTAGAATCTGCCCTTTGGAAGTCTTCCAATGGTACAAAACAGCAACATGTAGTAAGATGCCCAACAGTAGACAGATAACATAATCTGTTGTAATCTATGGCGTGTTAACTGAACTAGGATCAGCTTTTGTTATTTGATCGGGGTGCCATTTTGTCTTGTTTTGGGTGCTCGTTCCCACAGATAATCCTGGAGATTAGGAAAGAAGGGGATTACAGAATCTCAATCTGGATTATCATTGGGAGCACGCTGGGAGGGTTGTTGCTGCTGTCCCTGCTCAGCCTAGCTCTATGGAAGGTAAGCCCTGCCCTACTGCCCTGGAGCTCTCATCATGTACAAACATTACAACAGCATGATGATCAAAATGTCCATGATACATTTATATGATATCTGGATAGTGCATTTACAGCAACAGGATTTGTTTGTTTATACTAGATAGATTATTGCCAGATTGCACCTGTAATTTTACTGTCCTGGATTAGTGTGCCATTTCAGGTGCACTCAGGCTCTTTCTCTAAATTCAGTAGGAGTGTTCTAACTGACTGATGTCTAGACAGTGTTGTAACTGCAGTGTTATTTATTGGACGACACTGCCCTCTTCTGGCAAAGAATGATTGTACATTATTGTATGTATTTTCCCACTAAGAATCAGCATTCCCAACACTGATAAAGCCAGTTGAGATTGTTTCTAGGAAAATGATCTAGAAGTATCTATGCCTCTCAATCTCACTTCTCCTTCCTCCCTCCTCCCTCCTCCTCCTCCAAGCTTGGCTTCTTCCAGAGGCAGAAGAGGAGAGAAGAGGATGAGCAGGAGACCAATGGAAAGGAGGAGGCGGAGGAGCGGTAACTAATGCAGGCGAGGGACCAGCTATCACACACACAGGGGACCCAACACTCAGGGACCGCCCCATCCCCCCGACCCGACACTACAGTGGTACAGTCCAGACGGCTCTGCAAGATGAGACCGTCAGATCAAGACCTGCTCAGTGCACTGGATGACCAACTGTACCTGTAAGACCCATGATGAGACGTCAGCACTGCCAACCATAATGCCCTGCCCTCCACTGCCCTGCCCTCCACTCCACTGCCCTCCACTGTAGTGCTGAGACTACTGGACCCTCCTCACCTCCCCTTCCCTGCCCCTGGTTACCCACCTCTAACCTCTACCCACCCTGCCCCTGGTTACCCACCTCTACCCACCCTGCCCCTGGTTACCCACCTCTACCCACCCTGCCCCTGGTTACCCACCTCTAACCTCTACCCACCCTGCCCTTGGTTACCCACCTCTAACCTCTACCCACCCTGCCCCTGGTTACCCACCTCTACCCACCCTGCCACTGGTTACCCACCTCTAACCTCTACCCACCCTGCCCCTGTTTACCCACCTCTAACCTCTACCCACCCTGCCCTTGGTTACCCACCTCTAACCTCTACCCACCCTGCCCCTGGTTACCCACCTCTAACCTCTACCCACCCTGCCCCTGGTTACCCACCTCTAACCTCTACCCACCCTGCCCCTGGTTACCCACCTCTAACCTCTACCCACCCTGCCCCTGGTTACCCACCTCTAACCTCTACCCACCCTGCCCCTGGTTACCCACCTCTAACCTCTACCCACCCTGCCCCTGGTTACCCACCTCTAACCTCTACCCTGTAGCTAGGCTATGGCACCCTTCCTCCTGACTACATTGAAGAGCGATGGAGAGATATTTTGGTTGATGTGTCCATTCCTATTGGTGTAATAATGACTAACTTAGAAAGGGCTGCAGTTATAATCAGACAATGATTCTGAGGCAAGCAGCTTAAATTTGATTCACCTTCGTAGGCTTTGTTTTGAGATAACGGTACAAGAAAAAACCTCAAGGTGCTGTGCCAACTGAAGGTCGGCTATATTGGCCTACTATGACCTACTGCGCTGACATGGGCAGTACATACTTCTGGAGAGAAACTCGAGGACGAAGAAGTTGGTGGCAGGTGCCAGTAGATGTGACTCTACCCGAGTGACTTTTAGAGAATGCTGTTGTGAACTGAAAATCTCTAAGGCACCAGTACAAGAATTGTAAACATTTAAGAAACTCTCTGGGTGCTTCTGCTACCAAAGAACTTGTACAGAGAACAGTTTTTTTTGAAAGTCCCAAGAAAATACCTTCTGTTTTGGAGATCCCACGTTTCTTCCTCTCTCTTCTCATACTAGTCCTATCTTCGTTGTAGGAAAATAAATGGAATAAATTCATAATTTTGATGCACTTTTACTTTGTAGAAATACAAACTTGAATTTTGTAAATAGTCAAGTACCTTTTTATACATAACCAAGTCTAATATTGTGATTTTCCAGTATTCACCCAAGGATTGTGACATTATCCTGTTACTCCATAGACATGGCAAACGAGTTTAGCCCAGGAGACAAATACAATCTGTTTTCTGACATGCTTTGCGCCACAACAAATAGCCTTTGTAAAAAGGATATGCATAGAACTATTCTCCATCCGCAACACGCACCTGTTCTGTGTGTGCTGTTGAAGACAGACTTATTCAGGATTTCAACAAATGGCGGGCTATCATGTAATGTTACATGAGCTAATGAGGATCGGACCATTGGTGTTTAGTGCTTCTATGTCCAAATGAATCATTTTCAAACGTTTTTGCCAATGAAATCCCTTTTGTTTATTCATGAATGTCAGTGTCCAACCCATGTGGATGAGGTGTAAAAAAAAATAAACTGTAATACATCTAGAATAAAATATGTAAAATGTGTTGTATCTATTGTTGTGTTGGCTCAACGTTATCTGTGTTATGTATGATACACTCCTTCAATGTCCATCACCGTGAAACACGCACACAATTGTATAAAAGTAAATGACGAACATAACACAAACTGAATGGCCGATACATTGAAGCTGGCTTCTAAGGCAGAAAGCCTTCAAACTAGGCAGAGTGCCTATAACTTGACAAAAGTGGGGGGCCAGTATGAAAATGTATGCACTCACTAACTGTAAGTCGCTCTGGATAAGAGCGTCTGCTAAATGACTAAAATGTAAAATGTAAATGTAAATAGGTCATCACCAGCAGAGCACTGGGACAACATCACGCCACCCTAAGTTCTATCGAAGTAAAGTCAAATACGGTGGATAAATGAAGATAGTTCACTCAGGCCATTTACCATTGAAAAGAATGGTCAGTTCCAGTCTACTTTTAATGGTGTAGTCTTCCATAGAGACCAATACAATAGCAGCTGGGTCTGATCTGCTTAGTTCATTGACTTTCATTGAACCAGAAAAAAACAGCGAGTGGGGTGTCTCACTTCCTCTTCAGTCTCTGGTAAAGCTCCACGTATTATGTATTTTAAGTGAGTGATTAGCAATTTTTTTATGATGTAAATTCTGAATTTCTTCAGTTTTATCTGTAAGAATCAATCAATTCAAACTCAAAACTACAGTCGAGATCCTGCGCGAAAAATCCCTTCCCCCAACTTTCAGCCGTGTGTGTTCCGTTCGTGTGTGTGGGCAGAGATACTGGATATAATGACAAGATGCTTGCGTCTTTGCCCTAACAATGGGATTCGTTGTCCACAGAGCGGAACGGCGGGCTGTCAAACTCACGCCTATTCCCCTCTTTGGATTGGTGGATACATATCGTTATTTTAATAATTTTTTAAATATTTGATGAGGGGTGTTGACATCCACCACCTGTATTCAATGGAGATGCTATGATAGCGTCATGAATATGCATAGGAGGTCTCGAATGGACTTAATTGTAATTGTTTTGTCAACGAACGATCTACCCAAAATACCGTAATTTCAAAGTGGAAGAAAAATACAAACTTTTTTTATTAATGGAAAATAAAACACTAATATATCTTGATTAGATAAGTATTCAACCCCCTGAGTCAATATAATCACTTTTGGCAGCAATTACAGCTGTGAGTCTTTCTGGGTAAGTCTAAAAGCTTTTCACACCTGGATTGTTCAATATTTGCCCATTATTCTTCAAGCTCTGTCAAGTTGGTTGTTGACCATTGCTAGACAGCCATTTTCAAGTCTTGCCATAGATTTTCAAGATGATTTAAGTCAAAACTGTAACTAGGCCACTCAGGAACATTCAGTGTCGTCTGGGTAAGCAACTCCAGTGTATAGTTGGTCTTGTGTTTTAGGTAATTGTCCTGCTGAAAGGGGAATTTGTCTCCAAAAGCCTGTTGGAAAGCAGACTGAACCTAGTTTTACTCTAGGATTTTGCTTGTGCTTAGCTCTATTCCGTTTCTTTTTATCCTAAAAAAAAACTCCCTAGTCCTTGCCAATGGCAAGCATACCCATAACATGATGCAGCCGCCACCATGCTTGAAAATATGAAGAGTGGTACTCAGTGATGTATTGTGTTGGATTTGCCCCAAACATAATGCTTTGTATTCAGGACAAAAAGTTAATTTCTTTGCCACATTTTTTGCAGTGTTACTTTCAGTGCTCGGTTTGGGCCGGAGCTGTCCAGAGCACCATAAGGCACTTCTAATTTTTTATTAATTGCATACCGGCTCTTCTATAAAACAAAGTAGCCAAAAGGTTGATCAAAGCGGAATGAAGGCGGGATCTGTATTGACTAGCAATGAAGAGTGGGCATTCATTTCCTGATTCCACTTTGTTGAAGATTATTTTCCTCTAGTCTGACAGTAGGCTGTTAGAGATTACGCAGATTGAAAATGCGCCAGACAATGTGCATGATGCACTCTTCCAAGTTGTCAAATTAGGGTTTGTAAGGTCATGGAAAGTCATGGAAATTATTTTCATAATATTTGTTTTTGTTATTCATGAAGGCACACTTTTAAAATATCATCAATCACTTAAAAATCGATATATCAGCCGTTATCAGAATGCCTCTTCCTCCCAAAAGTAGTGCACTTGGCCTTTACTAGCGTTAGTGGACCGATATAGACTTCTGTAGCGCAAGCATTTCTTTTTTGTATCTCAGCTTTGGCAAATAAAGGTAGTTGCTTAATTAAGAACAGTATTTTGCAGGATTCAATCGTTGGAATTGGAAGAGTTGTTGCCCCTTTCTCTGTGATTGTCATTCTAATGGCATCCAGAAAGAACAAAACCCTGTCCTCTAATATTTACATCAAAAGATGCAAAGTTATGGGCAAAGACCCAAAACATCCACATCAAATTTAATATTTTTCTTAATCAAATAACATGGAAAACAACCACTTTTTGCGCAGTATTAAATTTACCATCCTTACAAACCACTTAATGTAAATGTACATTACTGTATTGTACATAGGCTGGTCATGTTTGTACCTGTAGACTTTCCATCAACATGAAGAAAAACAATGCACGATACAGTAATTGAGTACATTGAGACATCAAGTGGTTTGCGATGATGTGATGTGATGATGTGGCTCAGTTGGTAGAGCATGGTGCATGCAATGCTAGGGTTGTGGGTTCGATTCCCACGGGGGACCAGTATGAAAATGTATGCACTCTGTAAATTGCTCTGGATAACAGCGTCTACTAAAAAGACCATTACAGTTTTCACATAGAAAGAAGTTGCATTTGGAAAACATACCGTATATCAAGCAAGTATTTTTATATTCCACAAGTGTTATCAGATTAAGTGTTCTGTACAGATAATCATCAGACTCAGGTAACAAATGCTGGTAAACACTCCAATACATTTAGTTTTTTTTTTTAAATCACAAACGTAGTGCACTGGGCCTTTACTAGTCCTGTATTAGCAAACCACTATAGAGGTCTTCAGCGGGGGCAATTATTCTTTTTTGCGTCCGTTAACAGTGAATAATCAGAGATCTCTATAGCATAATGTCATTTGTGTATTTCGGTCAACATAGTCTAATGGACTGACTTGGAAAAAGACAGCTCCTTCACTTATTTTATCCCAAGTCAAGCACTGATTACTTATTGCAAACAGGATGCATGGTTTGGAATATGTTTTATTCTGTATGGTTTGGAATATTTTTTATTCTGTACAAGCTTCCATATTTTCACTCTGTCATTTATGTTAGTATTGTGGAGTAACTACAGTGTTGTTGATCCATCCTCAGTTATCACCTATCACAGCCATTAAACTAACTGTTTTAGTCACCATTGGCCTCATGGTGAAATCCCTGAGTGGTTTCATTCCTCTCCGACAACTGAGTTAGGAAGGGCACCTGTATCTTTGTATTGTCTGGGTGTATTGATACACTATCCAAAGTGTAATTAATAACTGCACCATGCTCAAAGGGATATTCAATGTCCCCTTTAAAAAAAAAAAAACTATCTACCAATAGGTGCCCTTCCTTGCGAACCATTGGAAAACATCCCTGGTCTTTGTGGTTGAATCTGTGCTTGAAATTCACTGTGCGACTGAGGGAGCTTACAGATAATTGCAGTGGTGTGAAGTGCTTATGTAAAAATACTTTAAAGTACTACTTAAGTACAGATACCAAAAACAACTACTTAACTGTACTATTTATGTGTTTTACTTCACTACATTCTTAAAGTAGAATGTACTTTAGGCCCTGTGTAGCTCAGTTGGTAGAGCATGGCGTTTGCAACGCCAGGGTTGTGGGTTCAATTCCCACGGGGGGCCAGTATGAAAATGTATGCAGTAACTGTAAGTCGCTCTGGATAAGAGTGTCTGCTAAATGACTAAAACGTAAAAAAATGTACTTTTTACTCCATACACTTTCCCTGACACCCAAAAGTAGTTGTTACATTTTGACGGGAAAATGGTCCAATTCATGCACTTATCAAGAGAACATCCCTGGTCATCCTTACTGCCTCTGATCTGGCGGACTCACTAAACACAAATGCTTCCTTTGTAAATTATTTGTGTTTAGTGAGTCCACCATGTCTGAGGGTTGGAGTGTGCCCCTGGCTCTCCGTCAAAAAAAACACAAAAAAAACACTATTGTGCCGTCTGGTTTGCTTAATATAAGGAATTTGAAATGACTTATACAGTGGGGGGAAAAAGTATTTAGTCAGCCACCAATTGTGCAAGTTCTCCCACTTAAAAAGATGAGAGAGGCCTGTAATTTTTATCATAGGTACACATCAACTATGATAGACAAATGGAGGGAAAAAAATCCAGAAAATCACATTGTAGGATTTTTTATGAATTTATTTGCAAATTAAGGTGGAAAATAAGTATTTGGTCACCTACAAACAAGCAAGATTTCTGGCTCTCACAGACCTGTAACTTCTTCTTTAAGAGGCTCCTCTGTCCTCCACTCGTTACCTGTATTAATGGCACCTGTTTGAACTTGTTATCAGTATAAAAGACACCTGTCCACAACCTCAAACAGTCACACTCCAAACTCCACTATGGCCAAGACCAAAGAGCTGTCAAAGGACACCAGAAACAAAATTGTAGACCTGCACCAGGCTGGGAAGACTGAATCTGCAATAGGTAAGCAGCTTGGTTTGAAGAAATCAACTGTGGGAGCAATTATTAGGAAATGGAAGACACACAAGACCACTGATAATCTCCCTCGATCTGGGGCTCCACACAAGATCTCACCCCGTGGGGTCAAAATGATCACAAGAATTGTGAGCAAAAATCCCAGAACCACACGGGGGGACCTAGTGAATGACCTGCAGAGAGCTGGGACCAAAGTAACAAAGCCTACCATCAGTAACACACTACGCCGCCAGGGACTCAAATCCTGCATTGCCAGATGTGTCCCCCTGCTTAAGCCAGTACATGTCCAGGCCCGTCTGAAGTTTGCTAGAGTGCATTTGGATGATCCAGAAGAGGATTGGGAGAATGTCATATGGTCAGATGAAACCAAAATATAACTTTTTGGTAAAAACTCAACTCGTCGTGTTTGGAGGACAAAGAATGCTGAGTTGCATCCAAAGAACACCATACCTACTGTGAAGCATGGGGGTGGAAACATCATGCTTTGGGGCTGTTTTTCTGCAAAGGGACCAGGACGACTGATCCGTGTAAAGGAAAGAATGAATGGGGCCATGTATCGTGAGATTTTGAGTGAAAACCTCCTTCCATCAGCAAGGGCATTGAAGATGAAACGTGGCTGGGTCTTTCAGCATGACAATGATCCCAAACACACCGCCCGGGCAACGAAGGAGTGGCTTCGTAAGAAGCATTTCAAGGTCCTGGAGTGGCCTAGCCAGTCTACAGATCTCAACCCCATAGAAAATCTTTGGAGGGAGTTGAAAGTCCGTGTTTCCCAGCGACAGCCCCAAAACATCACTGCTCTAGAGGAAATCTGCATGGAGGAATGGGCCAAAATACCAGCAACAGTGTGTGAAAACCTTGTGAAGACTTACAGAAAACGTTTGACCTGTGTCATTGCCAACAAAGGGTATATAACAAAGTATTGAGAAACTTTTGTTATTGACCAAATACTTATTTTCCACCATAATTTGCAAATAAATTCATAAAAGATCCTACAATGTGATCTTCTGGAGAAAAAAAATCTCATTTTGCCTGTCATAGTTGACGTGTACCTATGATGAAAATTACAGGCCTCTCTCATCTTTTTAAGTGGGAGAACTTGCACAATTGGTGGCTGACTAAATACTTTTTTTCCCCACTGTACTTTTACTTTTGATTATTAAGTATATTTGAGCAATTCCATTACTTTTGACACTTTAGTATACTTAAAACCAAATACTTTTAGACTTTTACTAAAGTAGTATTTTACTGGGTGACTTTCACTTTTACTTGAGTCATTTTCTTTTACACAAGTATGACAATTGAGTACCTTTTCCACTGGATAATTGTATGTGTGGGGTACAGAGATGGGGTAGTCATAAAAAAATCATTTTAAAGACTATTATTGCACACAGAGTAAATGCAAGGATCTTCAGAGCGCTTGTTATAAATTTGGCTATAAAGTCTGAACGGTTTGAGCCAATTCTGAAAAGCTTGGACTCTCACAAACACGCATGTGTCTTCTGGTCTTCTGTAGCTCAGCTGGTAGAGCACGGCGCTTGTAATGCCAAGGTAGTGGGTTCGATCCCCGGGACCACCCATACACAAAAATGTATGCACGCATGACTAAGTCGCTTTGGATAAAAGCGTCTGCTAAATGGCAGATTATTTATATATTATTATTATTCTGTTTCACTCTACAACGCTCACAAGGACTAATTAAAAGGGCCCAAATTAACACAGGATGCTAAGCTAACATATGGTATTGTTTTAAGTTGGTCATACCATGGATCATTTAGCTATTTGAGGTGGAATTTTAGGACCCCTTTAAAATATTGAATTTGGCCTTTACTACTGTAGCCCATAGAAACATATTGAATAACACATTCATTAAATGGTAAAAAAGACAGTCAAAAAAGTATTCATATGGAATAAGGATATAAGAAAGCTCAGGAAATAAATGTATATATTTATTTTTTTGTACACATATTTAACCCCTTATTTTTGTTGGCACAAATCTACCTCCATACTTCAATTCATTTGTATGGGTTACCTAAATCCATCACTGAAAGTGTGCAAGTGGCAGGGTGTAACACTTCAGGAGCAGGGTGAAGAATTTGGATGCAGCCAAGAGCTTGTCCTCAGAGCACCCAACTGTCCCAGTGGTGGGTCAGGCAGGATCACCGGCAGTCTTCAAAGCAAGGTTAAATAATAAACCAATTATGAATATGCTTATAATGGTCTGTCTATATATTTCTAACGAGGCGATATATCTTGATCAAGACATCCACTAGATTAGAACAACTAAAGGCTGAAGCAAGCACACAAACTTTCTTCAGCGATGTTACCTTTTCTTTCTAGTTTTGTTTGAAAATCAATACATCAAAATATGCTCTACCTGTTATCTCAGACCATAGCAGCATCTCTCTTCTGGTGATTAGGACAGACTACTAAATAGCATTTGAGAGAGAGACATTTTCGCGCTTTCATTAAGCGACCAAGGTGAAAACTCAGTCTGTTTGATTGACAGGAGTGATCATTAATGGAGCGGAGTTATCATCATCATCATCATCATCATCATCATCATCATCATCATCACCATCATCACCACCACCACCACCATCATCATCATCATCATCATCACCACCACAGGCTGGGCAGAAGTATGGATAGAGTTTCTCGGTGAAGGTGCAGCCAGTGAAAGAGTAGATATGAGCCCTAGCCTCCACATCAAAGAAGGAGACCTGACCCTCCTCATAATCCACGAACACTCCCACCTTCTGGGGCTTCTGACTAAGACAGAGTTGGACAGGGGAGTCATCAATAGCTAAACAATAGAACACATCTACTAGCCATAACAACCAGTATCCTTCCTCAGAGGTCAGCTTGGTATCCTCCTTCCTATCAATAGACTCTCTGACCACTCCAAATATCCAGAAGGTCTTGTCCTTTACCTCTACCTCATAGTAGAATCTCCCTGAGGAGAAGCCCTCCTTTCCCAAGACAGAGAAGCTACTGTCAAACCTCTTTGGGTTTTCAGGGAGATCCTGTTTGGTGTCTCCACATCTCACTTGTTTCCCATCTTCAGACAGGATGAGAACAGGATGTGCTGTATCAGGGTCTAGAGTCACATCCACTGTAGATGAAATATACAGTATATTAGAAAACAGGGAAATACAGTATGTCTTATTCCTCACATGCATGTCATGCAGTTCCAAGGGAAACTTGGCAAAGGGACAGTTAACTTCTTGAAATTACATTTTTGCAGTGGCGTATATTCATGGAGCCAAGGGAAGCCAGGCTTCCCAAATATTTGCCCAATAAAAAAACGTATAATTACAAAAGAATGTATATTTTGTCTCTCTGTGTTTTCATAATGTATCTTCAATTCGCAGGTGGTTGAATCTCAATCGGATAAATCATCTGAGCGAGTGAAACTTGCGCAACACACACACACACACACACACACACACACACACACACACACACACACACACACACACAGACCAACAAACAGAAATCAGTACCATGGACAGCCACATGACCTTTAGCAACTTTGATTCGACTAAATTGTTTTTGATATCTTTAAGTTTGTTTTCACTGTATTATAGTCTAGTTGATTTTATTACATTTAAATGTTGAAGTTGAACTGGTGCTGGAATAGCAAAGGCAGTGCTCCTGTTGTCTGTGCTGACTTGCGGTAACTCTGTGGTTCTAAATGAGTAGTTTTGTAAAATGTAGAAAACATTAACTTGCTTGACCATGCTGTAGGTCATGTAATGTTTGCAATATTTGCTTTGTGGACTTCACCGGACATACAGTGGGGAAAAAAAGTATTTAGTCAGCCACCAATTGTGCAAGTTCTCACACTTAAAAAGATGAGAGAGGCCTGTAATTTTCATCATAGGTACACGTCAACTATGACAGACAAAATGAGGAAAAAAAAATCCAGAAAATCACATTGTAGGATTTTTTATGAATTTATTTGCAAATTATGGTGGAAAATAAGTATTTGGTCAATAACAAAAGTTTCTCAATACTTTGTTATATACCCTTTGTTGGCAATGACACAGGTCAAATGTTTTCTGTAAGTCTTCACAAGGTTTTCACACACTGTTGCTGGTATTTTGGCCCATTCCTCCATGCAGATCTCCTCTAGAGCAGTGATGTTTTGGGGCTGTCGCTGGGCAACACAGACTTTCAACTCCCTCCAAAGATTTTCTATGGGGTTGAGATCTGGAGACTGGCTAGGCCACTCCAGGACCTTGAAATGCTTCTTACGAAGCCACTCCTTCGTTGCCCGGGCAGTGTGTTTGGGATCATTGTCATGCTGAAAGACCCAGCCACGTTTCATCTTCAATGCACTTGCTGATGGAAGGAGGTTTTCACTCAAAATCTCACGATACATGGCCCCATTCATTCTTTCCTTTACACGGATCAGTCGTCCTGGTCCCTTTGCAGAAAAACAGCCCCAAAGCATGATGTTTCCACCCTCATGCTTCACAGTAGGTATGGTGTTCTTTGGATGCAACTCAGCATTCTTTGTCCTCCAAACACGACGAGTTGAGATTTTACCAAAAAGTTCTATTTTGGTTTCATCTGACCATATGACATTCTCCCAATCCTCTTCTGGATCATCCAAATGCACTCTAGCAAACTTCAGACGGGCCTGGACATGTACTGGCTTAAGCAGGGGGACACGTCTGGCACTGCAGGATTTGAGTCCCTGGCGGCGTAGTGTGTTACTGATGGTAGGCTTTGTTACTTTGGTCCCAGCTCTCTGCAGGTCATTCACTAGGTCCCCCCGTGTGGTTCTGGGATTTTTGCTCACCGTTCTTGTGATCATTTTGACCCCACGGGGTGAGATCTTGCGTGGAGCCCCAGATCGAGGGAGATTATCAGTGGTCTTGTATGTCTTCCATTTCCTAATAATTGCTCCCACAGTTGATTTCTTCAAACCAAGCTGCTTACCTATTGCAGATTCAGTCTTCCCAGCCTGGTGCAGGTCTACAATTTTGTTTCTGGTGTCCTTTGACAGCTCTTTGGTCTTGGCCATAGTGGAGTTTGGAGTGTGACTGTTTGAGGTTGTGGACAGGTGTCTTTTATACTGATAACAAGTTCAAACAGGTGCCATTAATACAGGTAACGAGTGGAGGACAGAGGAGCCTCTTAAAGAAGAAGTTACAGGTCTGTGAGAGCCAGAAATCATGCTTGTTTGTAGGTGACCAAATACTTATTTTCCACTATAATTTGCAAATAAATTCATAAAAAATCCTACAATGTGATTTTCTGGAGTCATAGTTGACGTGTACCTATGAGGAAAATTACAGGCCTCTCTCATCTTTTTAAGTGGGAGAACTTGCACAATTGGTGGCTGACTAAATACTTTTTTTCCCCACTGTATGTTGCTCTCCGGTTTTATGATGAAACAAACAAATGTGTAGTTTAATTTATTTTGCCATTGTGTGACTGTTGTCTTTTTGTTGTCTTGGCCTTAAGCCTTATATCAAGGTGGCGTATGAACGAATGGGTTATAGAGCAAACAACTAGCGTGTTGTGGAACATACAGTTGAAGTCGGAAGTTTACATACACCTTAGCCAAATACATTTAAACTCAGTGTTTCACAATTTCTGACATTTAATCCTAGTAAAAATTCCCTGTCTTATGTCAGTTAGGATCACCACTTTATTTTAAGAATGTGAAATGTCAGAATAATAGTAGAGAGAATGATTTATTTCAGCTTTTAGTTCTTTCATCACATTCCCAGTGGGTCAGAAGTTTACATACACTCAATTAGTATTTGGTAGCATTGCCTTTAAATTGTTTAACTTCAGTCAAACGTTTTGGGTAGCCTTCCACAAGCTTCCCACAATAAGTTGGGTGAATTTTGGCCCATTCCTCCTGACAGCTGGTGTAACTGAGTCAGGTTTGTAGGCCTCCTTGCTCGCACACGCTTTTTCAGTTCTGCCAACACATTTTCTAGAGGATTGAGATCAGGGCTTTGTGATGGCCACTCCAATACCTTGACTTTGTTGTCCTTAAGCCATTTTGCCACAACTTTGGAAGTATGCCTGGGGTCATTGTCCATTTGGAAGACTGATTTGCGACCAAGCTTTAACTTCCTGACTGATGCCTTGAGATGTTGCTTCAATATATCCACATAATTTTCCTTCCTCATGGTGCCATCTATTTTGTGAAGTGCACCAGTCCCTCCTGCAGCAAAGCACCCCAACAGCATGATGCTGCCAACCCCATGCTTCACGGTTGGGATGGTGTTCTTCTGCTTGCAAGCAACCCCCTTTTTCCTCCAAACATAACAATCAAACACAAGATGAGAAACACTATCAGTACTAAAATAATAGAGTCAGACATTTTCTACACTAACACTGCTGCCACTGATGCAACTCTAACTCTTCCAAGTGAAATTTTCCTTCCTCATGGTGCCATCTATTTTGTGAAGTGCACCAGTCCCTCCTGCAGCAAAGCACCCCAACAGCATGATGCTTCCACCCCCGTGCTTCACGGTTGGGATGGTGTTCTTCGGCTTGCAAGCAACCCCCTTTTTCCTCCAAACATAACGATGGTCATTATGGCCAAACAGTTATATTTTTGTTTCATCAGACCAGAGGACATTTCTCCAAAAAGTAAGATCTTTGTCCCCATGTGCAGTTGCAAACCGTAGTCTGGATTTTTTATGCGGTTTTGGAGCAGTGGTTTTTTCCTTGCTGAGCGGCCTTTCAGGTTATGTTGATATAGGACTCGTTTTACTGTGGATATAGATATTTTTATACCCGTTTCCTCCAGCATCTTCACAAGGTCCTTTGCTGTTGTTCTGGGATTGATTTGCATTTTTCGCACCAAAGTACGTTAATCTCTAGGAGACAGAACGCGTCTGCTTCCTGAGCAGTATGACGGCTGCGTGGTCCCATGGTGTTTATACTTGTGTACTATTGTTTGTACAGATGAACGTGGTACCTTCAGGCATTTGGAAATTTGTCACGAGAATTTTCTCAATGGTTGAAGTCAACTACTTCTTAAATCTCTGAATAATTCCCAAAAGGTTGTAAATCTCTTAGTTTAAATAAATTAAACAAAGACTCAATCCTGCAATGGTCAGCATATTTATTCATGAGAGCACTCTGAAACAAAATGGTCGTACAATATTTGTATACGCACACATCAGAGGAAAAATCCCACCCCTCTTTAGGCGGGCTGTAGTTTTCCACTGGAAAACTGCTCTCCTGACCATCTGGTCACACACACACACACATACATACATGTTCTTATCATAGGCTGCATTCCTTAGTTATCACTAGGGGTGTAACGATCCATCTACTACATCGATGTATCGATTTATATTCATATGATCCAACTACATCGATCTGTGCTCGGCGAGTTGGCATTTTGGACAACATATATCGATCTAACATCGTTTTAAAATGTAATAAATCGATTTTATCGATACTAGGAAATAACCCATTGGATTTAAGCACGTCAGACTTTATATGCAGGGGTGCACATAACTGGTACGCAGATACGCAAGCGCGACAAAAATCAGGAATGCGTAATGACACTTGTGTTACTACGCGCCTTTGCGTACTTGACCGATCTTCTCATCTAACCTTACACATGACATGTTGCTTGTCAACTACTGTCAGGGATGTCCAAAAAGCAACAGACATTAAGCAGATTCTTTGGCGTTTCGCCACCTACAAAGAAACGCCAACTGGAGCCAGAGCCGAAGAAAATACTTTTTTCGGAAAAGTGGCTTGAAGCTAACGATGAGCGCACTGAAATGTGGTGCAAGATTTGCCGCTCAAATCCACATCTAGCAGACAAAACAGGTGCATTTTATAAAGGCTCAAAGAATTTCAACCATCCTTTATTTGACAAACATGAAAAGAGCAAGGAGCACACGAATGTGGCGCAAGCCATTGCTAAAAGCTAGCCGAGAATAAATGTCCAGTCGCCGAGATAAGCTGAATGAAGAACAGCGGCAAGCTCTGTTTAATATTTTTCTCTTTCCATAAAGCTAAACACGCACGTCCCATGTCTTCCTATTCTGAGGATGTTCCTTTACTGAATGCTTTTTGATGGATCTGAGGACATCACAAAAACTGAGCAGGAAATAGTTTACATTGTGTCTGTGTCCAGCAACGGAGAGTTTACTTCGGACTTTATTGGACTGATTGAATTGGGTGCTGACCGAACCGCACAGGCCATAACAGACGGACTTGTGAGACTTTTGGTAAGTTTCATAATACCAGATGGTCTGCATGGAGTCATGAAACACTGTTAAAAATATCAAGACTATTGCCAGCCATTAAAATGCAACTGGTTACCAGGTATTTATTTCAGTCACACTGGTTGAATTTTTGGCTAAAAGGTTACTGAATCGATTTCAAGTCACTGAATCGTTTCGGATCGTATCGTTCTAAATGAACCAATATCGTCCTTGAATCGTATCGACAACCACGAATCGTGATACAAATCGAATCGTTGTTAAAACGAATCGTTACACCCCTAGTTATCACCTCCTCACAATATCCTGCAACCCTTTCACTCCCCTTTCCCTGTGTGTTTTGGGAACCAGTCTATACTCTTGCTGGGATATAAACACATTTGATTAACTCTCTAAGCTCTAGTCTTCTAATAGTCATACATTATTAGTTTAGATGAGGGTGTGACATTTTAGTCATATCTCACTCACACATTTCTTTATCAAAATTGCTCCCAAGGATGAACAAGACTTGTGGAGGTCTACATTTTTTTCTGAGGTCTTGGCTGATTTCTTTAGATTTTTCCATGATGTCAAGCAAAGAGGCACTGAGTTTGAAGGTAGGCCTTGAAATACATCCACAGGTACACCTCCAATTGACTCAAATTATGTCAATTAGCCTATCAGAAGCTTCTAAAGCCATGACATCATTTTCTGGAATTTTCCAAACTGTTTAAAGGCACAGTCAACTTAGTGTATGTAAACTTCTGACCCACTGGAATTGTGATACAGTGAATTATAAGTGAAATAATCTGTCTGTAAACAATTGTTGGAAAAGTTACTTGTGTCATGCACAAATTAGATGTCCTAACCGACTTGCCAAAACTATAGTTTGTTAACAAGAAATCTGTGGAGTGGTTGAAAAACGAATTTTAATCACTCCAACCTAAGTGTATGTAAACTTCCGACTTCAACTGTAACTTCCACTTTGTTTATTATTTTCCATAGAACGCATAGACCCCTTTGATTATCCCTTAATTCGTTTATTAAAAAGGGACTGTAGTGTCTGATTTTGGATCGGTTTTTCTCCGCCTCAGTCTAGATAACATGAAAACAGCCTACGCAGCTCTGCTAGGGTGAGTAAAATGGTCAGAGTGAGAGTTTAAGGAATGAACACCTCATGTTAGGGGGCATTTCTTGAAATCAAAACCCAATCTTCAAATATTACAAGGAAAGCACAGATGTCACTGGTACCCCTTATCGCACACTTTCTTGTTTTAGAAAATACTCACTTTATGTCCAAATTACGACTGATACCACATAGGCTGTTTTCAACAGGAAATTTCATTTTTCTGTTTCGATTTCAGATGACTAAATCATGCTAAGAAAAACAATGGATTATCGTGGATCACTACTGGCCTACGTAGACAACACAAGGTAAGAGGAATTTAGAGTGTACCACATGCGTGCAGAGTGAGTTATGGGGTGTTCAGCACTTCCTTGTTGAAACAGACGACAACCAACGTCTGAAGGCTAAAAAACCTTTTTGGGTGAGAACTAACATTATTGTGTAGCCATCAGTGTTGTGGTGTTGGCAGTTACTTTTAAATAGTCACAAACTAGCTTTGAAATAACCTTGCATCGGATTGACGCATGCCGAAAGCAACCCATGAGTTGAATTATTTGAACGCATGCAGCCTAGGAAAAGCATTGCACACGCAATGCAACACAGCCTTCTGGCTGAATGTGCACGCAATACATAGTCAGTGTGACTTCCGCATTACAATTGGAAAGAGGATCAGGTTACACCAACCCATCTTCTGAATGCATTGCGGACTGATACAATCTGTTTTCCCCAGTATTTGCTACAGTCTGCATAATAGCTAGCCAGGAGATTCTGGATGTTGCTAAATAACCAGCAATCAAACTTTTAAATGGTTTGGATGAAATAACACCCCTATAGGTAAATTGAAAAAAAATCAACTATCCCTTTACAACTATAATGCTCTGGTTCAGAGTCTGATATAGTATTTACCTGCATACGTTTGATAACTCTTTAGCTCTGTGTGGGGGGAAAAGAGAACATGACAAAATATTATATATAATTATATTCAAACGTGAAATGCCATAATGTTCAGTAGAGATTTCCTTATTCAATCTTGTTCTGAGGGCAGCTCTGCCTTGAGGGCAGAATGTGATTGGTTAGATGAAAGCTAAAATGTCAGTGGGCAGCAGTCAGGATTCACCATGAGGTAGGGTT
The DNA here is from genome assembly GCF_964263955.1 of Coregonus lavaretus. Taxonomy (NCBI): domain Eukaryota; kingdom Metazoa; phylum Chordata; class Actinopteri; order Salmoniformes; family Salmonidae; genus Coregonus; species Coregonus lavaretus. The sequence goes on along the minus strand of NW_028165203.1, from coordinate 193,560 downwards.
GGTAATGTGTGGGGGGTGTGACACGTAGGTTGCCATACACAAGAGCTGAGCTCCTGGCTGACTACTGTACATCTCACAACGCCTAGATACTATAGGTCGTTAACATATCAGCTAACCACATCATATCATATAGCAATCTGATGCCTGACTGCGCAGTCAATGACATGGCATGCAACCACTGGTTGATGCAATGCAACGTCTGCAATGTAGTCGGCCTGGAACACAACCTAAGTTGCTGGTTTGAAACCCAAGCCTAACCTCTAAACTTAAATCAATCACTTCCCCGAACTTAACTCAACCCCAAATCTTGGCAAATATCGATGTGGTTATGGGCTCAGGAAGGGGAGATGTTGGACTAGTACGAGTGGCGGAACTCCTGTAGCTCAGTTGGTAGAGCATGGCACTTGCAACGTCAGGGAAGTGGGTTTGATTCCCACGGGGGGCCAGTATGAAAAATGTATGCACTCACTAACTGTAAGTCGCTCTGGATAAGAGCGTCTGCTAAATGACAAAAATGTAAATGTAACTAGGGCGGATCCTCTCTGGTAGCTGACAAGAAATTCCAATCAAAAGATGCCAAATAACCAGTGCCACAAAACTAGCAGACGGGAAGAATTGTTCCTCACCATATCCGACAGACGTAGCATTTTAATGTTTTCGTCTGTTACGAGAGACTACTCAACTCCTAACTCTAACCTTAAACATTGGGAATTAATGGCTAAACTTAACCAATCACATTTCTTACTTAAACTCAAACAATTAATTTGTGCCCTCGAGACAGAGCTGCTCTTAGAACAAGATAGTAACTTCAATCTGCGTAACAATTCTTAATTGCCACCTTTTTGTGCAACTTTAGTTGTCTGTTAGGTGTAACACATTTTAGGACACGGTGAGGAGCAGATTAAGCTTCTTACCAGTTTCACTCAAGTTCTTAATTTCACTTTCAACTGTCTTCCCCAGCCTAGTTACAGCTCTCCTCATAGCCCCCACACTTGGATCACTCTGAACACTGATCTCAGACCAGTCCTTGGTGACAGCTGGAGTGCACAAGGATAGGAACAGCTACAGCAGGAGAATAAAAAAATATCTGAGACATGACATAACTAGACACTTTATATTTCTGGGGTAAGGAGGGAGAGATCAGGGAGTTTTAATGAAAATGGTTGTCAGCAAGCTAATCCACATTCTATTGAGCCAGATCAGCCCATTTACAGCTAGCTAACGTTGGCAGTTATGTCTAATTTTAGTACCTGCAGGAGGTGGAGGTGGTCATCAGTCTGTGAGAGCTGCTCCAGATCAGTGCTTTTTCTCTGTAGCTCAGTGATTTCCTGTTCCAGCTCTTTGATGAACCCATCAGCTTGGGTCATTACCGTTTCCTGCTTCTTCTCAATCTCCTCAGTGAGCTCAGCCTGGCATCCCTCAATGGAGCGCATCAGGGCAGTGTAGAATTGCACACTGTCCTCAATGTATTTACTAGCATGTTTCTATTGAGATTTATTACATAGATATTTCAATTAGTACAGTGTGTTCTCTGTTATATATTCAACCAGTCAAAATACAAGCGTGGTCATGATCAGTACTCACTTCACTTAGTTCCATTGAGTGTTTGACCTCCTTAACCTTTATCAGTCGCTCCTGGATCATCTGCCGCACATCTGCCATCATCTTCCCCAGTTGAGTCTGGGGACAGAGAAACAATGTTATGACAAGACTCATACTTAAAACACTGATGTATGTTTATGATTTAATAATTGTATATCTGTCTTTACTTTTCTCTTTTTCATAGAAAATGTTTCCCTTCTTTTTTGGTTACGTTTGTTTTATGCTACATTCTAGTTTAATTCATTATTATAGCATTATTAGGGTACAGTGTGATGGGGAAGGGCTTGCTTGTATTTCGGCAATTGGATCGGATTACTTCTTAGAATTGGGTAGGTTTCAAAACTGAAAAATGACATTCTGATCATTCGGATTGGGATTCAGATTTGGGAATCCAATCTGACCTTTAATCAAGATTGCATTTTGTAGTTGCGGTTTTTCAAAACAACTGACCACATTGGCCTACCTATACTGCAGTCAATTTAACATAATGACCTTTGGTTTTCATATTTTCAAAAATCTAACTTCCCCACCTTACTTACATAAAAATGTATCTGTTGAAGTACCTTTCACATTTCTGAATCCACCCTTCTAGTGGGATCTAGATTATCCAGATTTTCGGCATCAAAACTATTTGCTTAGACTTCCATATTTATTGTCATCTAACAAATTGTTGGCCTGCTTCTCATCTTCTTTCCGAAGCAATGTTATAAAAGAGGATATCTGCACTGTATGAATGATGTGCTACTATTTGCTTGAAAGACTCACCTTCCTCTTCTTCCATTCTGTTGCCAAAGGGACATTGTTGTGAGCTTTGTGGTCGGATTCAGAGCACATCACACAAACAAATGTCTGGTCACTCCTACAGAACATCTCCAGGGGTCTTCCATGCTTCTGACACACTCGATCTTCCAGGTTCTCCACAGGGTCAATCAACATGTGTTTCTTGAATGAAGCAACTCTGTAATGAGGCTCCAGGTGAGTCTCACAGTAAGAGGCAAGACACTCCATGCAGGACTTCAGGGCCATGAGATTCCCTTCAGTGCAGATGTCACAGGGCACCTCTCTGGGTTTGGGAGGAGCCTCATCAATATGTGTGACACTCATCTTCTTGAATTGATCAACAACATCTCTGAATGTTGTGTTAACACGTAGCTCAGGTCTCTTCATGAACGTCTCCTTACAGAATGGACACACACTGGTCAACACCATCCCAGTATCCTTTGATACAGGCCTTGCAGAAGTTGTGTCCACAAGGTGTGGAGACTGGGTCCGTGAAGACATCCAGACAGATAGAACACTGGAAATGCTCTTCAGACAAGACACTGCTGGCAGAGGCCATATCTGAAGAGACTGAAAATGAAATGTTATTGAATTAGTTGTTTGCCCTAGCATTTAATCTAGATACGAACTACAGGTGCTTAATAAAAATACAGCCTTCACTGTAGGAATTGCACTCATATGTTTGTCTAGCTACTCCCACTCCTCTTCAATGGCTGTGCGAATTTGCTGGATATTGGCGGGAACTGGAACACGCGGTCGTACACGTCGATCCAGAGCATCCCAAACATGCTCAATGTGTGACATGTCTGGTGAGTATGGAGGCCATGGAAGAACTGGGACATTTTCAGCTTCCAGGAATTGTGTACAGGTCCTTGTGACATGGGGCCGTGCATTATCATGCTGAAACATGAGGTGATGGCGGATCTTGCCACGGTATCTCTGTGCATTCAAATTACCATCGATAAAATGCAATTGTGTTCATTGTCCGTAGCTTATTCCTGCCCATACTATAACCCCACTGCCATCATGGGGCACTCTGTTCACAACGTTGACATCAACAAACCTGTTCACAACGTTGGACATCAGCAAACCGCTCGTCCACCCGACGACATACACATTGTCTGCAGTTGTGAGGCCGGTTGGACATGCTGCCAAATTCTCTAAAATGACGTTAGAGGCAGATTTATGGTAGAAATATGAACATTCAATTCTCTGGCAACAGCTCTGGTGGACATTCCTGCAGTCAGCATTCCAATTGCACGCTCCCTAAAAACTTGAGACATCTGTGGCATTGTGTTGTGTGACAAAACTGCACATTTTAGAGTGGCCTTTTATTGTCCCCAGCACAAGGTGCACCTGTGTAATGATCATGCTGTTTAATCAGCTTCTTGATATGCCACACCTGTCAGGTGGATGGATTATCTTGACAAATAAGAAATGCTCACTAACAGGGATGTAAACAGATTAGTGCACAACATTTGAGAGACATTTTTTTTGTGTATGTGGAACATTTCTGGGATCTTTTATTGCTCATGAAACATGGGACCAACACTTTACATGTTGCGTTTATATTTTATTTCAGCTCATGAAACATGGGAGCAACACTTTATATGTTGCGTTTATATTTTATTTCAGTGTATTTATTATGTGAAGCCAACATGACAAAACTGTTGAACCACCCTAAAAGATAATGTTATGTTAATTTAGCTAAATGTATCCATAGAGCAAAAGTAGTATGTCTAATTGTTCAATAGATCAATTGAAGAGTTTCATTCCAACCGCTATATATCCATTTTCATAAATGTTGGTAAATTTGTTTTTATTGTTTAAAGAAATTATGAAATGTAAAGAAACACTATCTAATCATGGCATGGGGTTGTCCAATGACAGACGTGTTTGTTTGAAATCTATCACTTGATGGTTTCATTTCAGAGACAAATAATCATGCTTTTTTTTTGCAAAATGCTATATATCCGCCTCACTCTCAGATAAATAAGTAGTACTGCTAGGTTTTACACAGTCAAATAAAAATAACTTTTCAAATGATACATTTCTGACAAATATTTAAAAATGTTTAAAACAAATAATTCAATACAGTAATATGATATCTGTATGTAAAACATTTACATTTGAGTCATTTAGCAAATGCTCTTATCCCAAGAGACTTACAGTAAGTGCATTCATCTTGTCGTGACTTCCATTAATGTGATGATTGTTATTTATCGAATCAACTAACTATGTTTAAATGTCACTCGATTAAATTAATCATGTAACAATGAACTCATTAGGAATTTGGGGCACCACGGAAAAAGTTGTTTAACGAGTTAACATCTCCTGAATTAAACTCTTAGAAGAGATATATATATATATATATATATATATATATATATATACACACACACACACATATACACACATATACAGTGGGGGAAAAAAGTATTTAGTCAGCCACCAATTGTGCAAGTTCTCCCACTTAAAAAGATGAGAGAGGCCTGTAATTTTCATCATAGGTACACGTCAAATATGAGAGACAAATTGAGGAAAAAAATTCCAGAAAATCACATTGTAGGATTTTTAAGGAATTTATTTGCAAATTATGGTGGAAAATAAGTATTTGGTCACCTACAAACAAGCAAGATTTCTGGCTCCCACAGACCTGTAACTTCTTCTTTAAGAGGCTCCTCTGTCCTCCACTCGTTACCTGTATTAATGGCACCTGTTTGAAATTGTTATCAGTATAAAAGACACCTGTCCACAACCTCAAACAGTCACACTCCAAACTCCACTATGGCCAAGACCAAAGAGCTGTCAAAGGCCACCAGAAACAAAATTATAGACCTGCACCAGGCTGGGAAGACTGAATCTGCAATAGGTAAGCAGCTTGGTTTGAAGAAATCAACTGTGGGAGCAATTATTAGGAAATGGAAGGCATACAAGACCACTGATAATCTCCCTCGATCTGGGGCTCCACGCAAGATCTCACCCCGTGGGGTCAAAATGATCACAAGACCGGTGAGCAAAAATCCCAGAACCACACGGGGGGACCTAGTGAATGACCTGCAGAGAGCTGGGACCAAAGTAACAAAGCCTACCATCAGTAACACACTACGCCGCCAGGGACTTAAATCCTGCAGTGCCAGACGTGTCCCCCTGCTTAAGCCAGTACATGTCCAGGCCCGTGCTAGAGTGCATTTGGATGATCCAGAAGAGGATTGGGAGAATGTCATATGGTCAGATGAAACCAAAATAGAACTTTTTGGTCAAAACTCAACTTGTCGTGTTTGGAGGACAAAGAATGCTGAGTTGCATCCAAAGAACACCATACCTACTGTGAAGCATGGGGGTGGAAACATCATGCTTTGGGGCTGTTTTTCTGCAAAGGGACCAGGACGACTGATCCGTGTAAAGGAAAGAATGAATGGGGCCATGTATCGTGAGATTTTGAGTGAAAACCTCCTTCCATCAGAAAGGGCATTGAAGATGAAACGTGGCTGGGTCTTTCAGTATGACAATGATCCCAAACACACCGCCCGGGCAACGAAGGAGTGGCTTCGTAAGAAGCATTTCAAGGTCCTGGAATGGCCTAGCCAGTCTCCAGATCTCAACCCCATAGAAAATCTTTGGAGGGAGTTGAAAGTCCGTGTTGCCCAGCGACAGCCCCAAAACATCACGCTCTAGAGGAGATCTGCATGGAGAAAGGGCCAAAATACCGTGTGTGAAAACCTTGTGAAGACTTACAGAAAACGTTTGACCTGTGTCATTGCCAACAAAGGGTATATAACAAAGTATTGAGAAACTTTTGTTATTGACCAAATACTTATTTTCCACCATAATTTGCAAATAAATTCATAAAAAATCCTACAATGTGATTTTCTGGATTTTTTTTCCTCATTTTGTCTGTCATAGTTGACGTGTACCTATGATGAAAATTACAGGCCTCTCTCATCTTTTTAAGTGGGAGAACTTTCACAATTGGTGGCTGACTAAATACTTTTTTTCCCCACTGTACACACACTACCGTTCAAAAGTTTGGGGTCACTTAGAAATGTCCTTGTTTTCGAAAGAAAAGTTATTTTTTTGTCCATTAAAATAACATCAAAATGATCAGAAATACAGTGTAGACATTGTTAATGTTGTAAATGGCTATTGTAGCTGGAAACGGCTGATTTTTTAATGGAATATCTACATAGGCGTACAGAGGCCCATTATCAGCAACCATCAGTCCTGTGTTCCAATGGCACGTTGTGTTTGCTAATCCAAGTTCATCATTTTAAAAGGCTACTTGATCATTAGAAAACCCTTTTGCAATTATGTTAGCACAGCTGAAAACTGTTGTGCTGATTAAAGAAGCAATACAACTGGCCTTCTTGAGACTAGTTGAGTATCTGGAGCATCAGCAATTGTGGGTTCGATTACAGGATCAAAACGGCCAGAAACAAAGAACTTCCTTCTGAAACTCGTCAGTCTATTCTTGTTCTGAGAAATGAAGGCTATTCCATGCGAGAAATTGCCAAGAAACTGAAGATCTCGTACAACGCTGTGTACTACTCCCTTCACAGAACAGCGTAAACTGGCTCTAACCAGAATAGAAAGAGGAGTGGGAGGCCCTGGTGCACAACTGAGCAAGAGGACAAATACATTAGAGTGTCTAGTTTGAGAAACAGACGCCTCACAGGTTCTCAACGGGCAGATTCATTAAATAGTACCCGCAAAACACCAGTCTCAACATCAACAGTGAAGAGGCGACTCCGGGATGCTGACCTAGGCAGAGTTGCAAAGAAAAAGTCCAGTGTCTGTTCTTTTGCCCATCTTAATCTTTTATTTTTATTGGCCAGTCTGAGATATGGCTTTTTCGTTGCAACTCTGCCTAGGTCAGCATCGTGGAGTCGCCTCTTCACTGTTGACGTTGAGACTGGTGTTTGCGGGTACTATTTAATGAAGCTGCCAGTTGAGGACCTGTGAGGCGTCTGTTTAATTATTTATTTACTAACTTAACTAAATAACACAGAATACATCAACACACACGGTATAGGTTATGACATGAGAATTTTGTTATCTCAATGGTTGAAACTCAAGCTTTGAATAATTCCCAGAGGGTGTAAGGCTCTGGTTTAATAATTAATTAAACAAAGTCCCATTCTGCAATAGGTCAGTCTTTTTTATTCATGAGAGCTCTGCCCCAAAATGGGTGCCCAGTCTTTTTATACTCACACGTCAGAAGAAAAATCCCACCCCGCTTTAGGCGGGCTGTATTTTTCCACTGTACACATATCAGTCTTCTTGCAAGCTCACACAACAGCCTTTTGTTTCCTCTTGTAGCTATTTCACACCTGGGTTTGTGGTGAATTATTATGAATAAACTGTAGAGTTTTAGTGTATTGTGAGATGAAACTGGGTTAATCACGACCATAAAGTTAGAATTCTTTGTTACTAGGCCAGGAATTGTATTGGGTCATTTAATTTCACTGTGTGGGTGAGTAGAGAGGGAATCTGACCTAGGGTCAAATTGCTTGCTCTTACTTAAATCCATGGCTGTCTTATCTGATGAGAGACTGAAACTAGCTTGTGGCCTTTTGTCTCTCTCTTCAAACACCGTGAAGGGAGCGGCGCCAGGGTTGAATGGAGTTTGGACTAGACCTTTGTCTCCTTGGTATCTTCTTGATTGATTACAGCATGACGGGGTGGGGTTTGTGTATGTTTCAAGGATTTAGGGACTTGTCATGTTTAAACTAAACATGAGAGGGACTTTGTGTCCTCCTCCTAGAGTGCAAAGAGCCTTGGCGTGACCCTGGACAACACCCTGTCGTTCTCCGCTAACATCAAGGTGGTGACCCGATCCTGTAGGTTCATGCTCTACAACATTCGCAGAGTACGACCCTGCCTTACACAGGAAGCGGCACAGGTCCTAATCCAGGCACTTGTCATCTCCCGTCTGGATTACTGCAACTCGCTGTTGGCTGGGCTCCCTGCCTGTGCCATTAAACCCCTACAACTCATCCAGAATGCCGCAGCCAGTCTGGTGTTCAACCTTCCCAAGTTCTCTCACGTCACCCCGCTCCTCCCCAGACTCCACTGGCTTCCAGTTGAAGCTCGCATCTGCTACAAGACCATGGTGCTTGCCTACGGAGCTGTGAGGGGAACGGCACCTCCGTACCTTCAGGCTCTGATCAGTCCCTACACCCAAACGAGGGCATTGCGTTCATCCACCTCTGGCCTGCTGGACCCCTACCTCTGCGGAAGCACAGTTCCCGCTCAGCCCAGTCAAAACTGTTCGCTGCTCTGGCACCCCAATGGTGGAACAAGCTCCCTCACGACGCCAGGACAGCGGAGTCACTCACCACCTTCCGGAGACACTTGAAACCCCACCTCTTTAAGGAATACCTGGGATAGGATAAAGTAATCCTTCTACCCCCCCTTACCCCACCCCCCCCCCCCAAAAAAAAAAAAAAAACATATTGTAAAGTGGTTATCCCACTGGCTATAAGGTGAATGCACCAATTTGTAAGTCGCTCTTGATAAGAGCGTCTGCTAAATGACGCAAATGTAAAATGTAAAATGTGTGCAAGACAGGGGAGTGAGTGATTGGTTGGAGTACTATGTGCATAATAAAAGTTGAGTTTAGCCGCCCTCAGAGACAAAGGAAAAGGGCGTGGAGTGGAAAAGAGCGGGAAACTGTAGGAGGAGGGATTTTAAGTGAAGAGAGAGACGGAAGGGGGTATAAATAGAGGGAGAGCAAGAGAGGGGCGGGGCTACTCTGCAGACCGGCCTGGCTTTGTTGAAACACTAATAAAGTCATTTTTTGTTGCAACCAAAACTCTGAAAATATTTTGATTTCTTATAAGGTACAGTGATTGATTTTCCACATCAGGTTTAGCTCATGTGGTTATCTTCTGTTTTCTTGATTTTCAGGTCACACATACAGACTTCCTTTACTGGTTTCACTAGACACAAATACTCTGTTGCTGGGCAAATATGAAGCTTATACAAGCACATATGATTAACTCTCTAAGCTCTAGTCTTCTAATAGTCATACATTATTAGTTTAACTGAGGGTGTGAGATTTTAGTCATATCTTACTCTCACATTTCTTTATCAGTTATTAAAAAGGGAGGGGTCAATAGAAAGAGAGTGAAAGGGAGAGAAAGAGATTCAACTATCGTGACATTTGGAAGCTACGCTCACAAAAATATTAATAGCACCCTAACCAACGCTCATTCTGATAAGAAATGCAATGCATATTTAGGCGTAGCTGTCCTTGATCGTCGTCTCTCTGTTGAACCACTTTCTCAAAAAGGGTTTGACTGTCCTATCCCAATTCGGTGAGACTCTGCTCGTCTTCGAATGGAGTGTTCGTTAGAATAGATAGTTCAGATGTACCAACGGTTATCTGAGATGGGATTGTCCTTCCCAACTTGTGTCTTTAGTCAAATGTTCTAGACTACTTTTACATGCCAGCTGCAGACTGGTATGATAAGGTCTAGTGCGTGGTCTTCTTCTCGTGTAGAGATTGAGAGTTTCTCACGATTTCAAACGTGTAGTCGCCACTCATGTTTTCTGGTCTTTCTGGTCTAACCATTTTAAGCCGTGTAGCCACCGCTCCACGTTCCCTGGTCTGTAGAGGTTCAACCATTTGTAACGTGAGCTCGCACTTCACATCGGCTGGTCTTTCTCATTCAAGGTTCTAACCATTTTAAACGTGCAGTCAACACTCTCCACGCTTCCTGGTCTAAAGGTTGATTTGTTTTTCAAGCCTTTATGCCCTCTTGGTAAAAGGGGCGTTCCTACTTCCTGGAACAATCTCTGATGGCACTTGGGGTGTGGCTAGTCACTGTGCATAGTTTATATGAAAAACGATTATCTCAATAGAAGACTAAAATCACATTCCTATCTTCACCAAAATACTCTCATATTTATGGCTATCTGTCAGCCATTTGCCAAGCTGATCTGGCACCTTTGATCCTCAGCAAGGAGAGAGAGTCATGACAATCTTAAAATAGCTAGGTGAGACAACCACATACCACAGTCAAATATACAGGATACGAACATTCCATTCCAGCTAAACAATGGATATACAGTGAGGGAAAAAAGTATTTGATCCCCTGCTGATTTTGTACGTTTGCCCACTGACAAAGAAATGATCAGTCTATAATTTTAATGGTAGGTTTATTTGAACAGTGAGAGACAGAATAACAACAAAATAATCCAGAAAAACGCATGTCAAAAATGTTATAAATTGATTTGCATTTTAATGAGGGAAAGTATTTGACCCCCTCTCAATCAGAAAGATTTCTGTCTCCCAGGTGTCTTTTATACAGGTAACGAGCTGAGATTAGGAGCACACTCTTAAAGGGAGTGCTCCTAATCTCAGTTTGTTACCTGTATAAAAGACACCTGTCCACAGAAGCAATCAATCAGATTCCAAACTCTCCACCATGGCCAAGACCAAAGAGCTCTCCAAGGATGTCAGGGACAAGATTGTAGACCTACACAAGGCTGGAATGGGCTACAAGACCATCGCCAAGCAGCTTGGTGAGAAGGTGACAACAGTTGGTGCGATTATTCGCAAATGGAAGAAACACAAAATAACTGTCAATCTCCCTCGGCCTGGGGCTCCATGCGAGGAATCAGCCCAGAACTACACGGGAGGATCTTGTCAATGATCTCAAGGCAGCTGGGACCATAGTCACCAAGAAAACAATTGGTAACACACTACGCCGTGAAGAACTGAAATCCTGCAGCGCCCACAAGGTCCCCCTGCTCAAGAAAGCACATATACAGGCCCGTCTGAAGTTTGCCAATGAACATCTGAATGATACATTGGAGAACTGGGGGAAAGTGTTGTGGTCAGATGAGACCAAAATCGAGCTCTTTGGCATCAACTCAACTCGCCGTGTTTGGAGGAGGAGGAATGCTGCCTATGAGCCCAAGAACACCATCCCCACCGTCAAACATGGAGGTGGAAACATTATGCTTTGGGGGTGTTTTTCTGCTAAGGGGACAGGACAACTTCACCGCATCAAAGGGACGATGGACGGGGCCATGTACCGTCAAATCTTGGGTGAGAACCTCCTTCCCTCAGCCAGGGCATTGGAAATGGGTCGTGGATGGGTATTCCAGCATGACAATGACCCAAAACACACGGTCAAGGCAACAAAGGAGTGGCTCAAGAAGAAGCACATTAAGGTCCTGGAGTGGCCTAGCCAGTCTCCAGACCTTAATCCCATAGAAAATCTGTGGAGGGAGCTGAAGGTTAGAGTTGCCAAACGTCAGCCTCGAAACCTTAATGACTTGGAGAAGATCTGCAAAGAGGAGTGGGACAAAATCCCTCCTGAGATGTGTGCAAACCTGGTGGCCAACTACAAGAAACGTCTGACCTCTGTGATTGCCAACAAGGGTTTTGCCACCAAGTACTAAATCATGTTTTGCAGAGGGGTCAAATACTTATTTCCCTCATTAAAATGCAAATCAATTGATAACATTTTTGACATGCGTTTTTCTGGATTTTTTTGTTGTTATTCTGTCTCTCACTGTTCAAATATACCTACCATTAAAATTATAGACTGATCATGTCTTTGTCAGTGGGCAAACGTACAAAATCAGCAGGGGATCAAATACTTTTTTTCCCTCACTGTATAGCGTTTTGCATGTTCATACACATCTAAAAAACATTAATAAATTCATAAATAAGTAATATTTTATAGGTACCCTAATAAATATTTTCTGATGGAAAAACACAAATGTGAAAAATTGGTGGATATAGCATTTAGGAAATAAGCTCTTCAATTGTATCCATGACCTTGGAGATTCCTGTGACATCTTATCAGTTATATAACCTGGCAAAGCTCATTTTCAAGCAACATTTCGGTGTTGACATTTAGGGTGTCATCTACCGGTAGCCTATCTACAAAGAGTTTGTAAAGGTTAAGTGTCAATAAACGTAATATTCTAATGTGAAATAACTAGAAAAGTAGAAAGGATTCAAAGTGCTAAAATTGTGGTCACTAGATATGTTATATGGTTTTACAATGCTTACTTAAAATCATACAAGTACATTGTCAAATAGTGATAACCTTTTAAAATGATGATCACGATGATCACACAATTCCAACTACTTACCAAATGAGCCAGATGATATCCAGTGACAGGAGAGTGAGTGGAGCAGTGTGGATTAGCTTTCTGAAGAAAGTAAAAATGTCCACTGACTACACCTTTATACAGCTAACCACTTTACTTTCACTTTCACTGTGAAGTGATGTTGATCCCATGACTTTCTGTTCTGACTGTGTGCACTAAACACAGGTCTTGGTTTGAAAGGTTTCCTTCATAAAGTATTCATACCCCTGGACTTATTCCACAGTTGTTAGTCTGAATTCAAAATGGATTAAATATATTGTTTTTCCTCACCCATCTCCACACAATACCTTATAATGACAAAGTGAAAACATGTTTTTATAAATGTTTGCAAACGTATTGAAAATTAAATACAGAAATATCTTGGTTACATAAGTATCAATGCATGTTAAAATCTGCGATTACAGCTGGGAGTTTTTCTGGGTAAGTCTCTAAGAGTTTTGCACTCCTGGATTGTATAATATTATTCTTTTAAAAATTCTTCAAGCTCTGTCAAGTTGGTTGTTGATCATTGCTAGACAGCCATTTTCAAGTCTTGCCATAGATTTAAGCCATTTTAAGTCAAAACTGTAACTCGGCCACTCGAACATTCAATGTCCTCTTAGTAAGCAACTCCAGTGTATATTTGGCCTTGTATTTTAGGTTATTGTCTTGCTGAAAGGTGAATTTGTCTCCAAGTGTCTGTTGGAAAGCAGACTGAACCAGGTTGTCCTCTAGGATTTTGCCTGTGCTTAGCTCTTTTTTTTTAATCCTAAAAAACTCCCTAGTCCTTGCCGATGACAAGCATACCCATAACATGTTGCAGCATCCACCATGCTTGAAAATGTTGAGTGGTACTCAGCAATGTTCCCTCTAAACGGGCGCACTGTAGCCCGAGACTGCCTCGCAGAAGAAATATCAGCCCACGGAGAGAAGCACGTGGTTGAACTTCAATCAACTGTCTAGAGTTTTCCCTGTTAGTTAACACTATCAACGTTTCCCTTTACTGTGCCAATTGTGATCAAATCAACAGCAACATTAGCCACTTTCAATGCAACATACCGAAACAAGACGAACTATGCAAGAGATTTTGTTGTAGGCAGAACGCTTCGGAGTAGGATTCTATTGTGCATTACTCAGCCAGAACTCTACACAGACTACAGACCAATGCGGCATAACCAATCAGAGCTGCAGCAGGCCTATATCAAATCAAATCACATTTTATTGGTCACATGCGCCGAATACAACAGGTGCAGACATTACAGTGAAATGCTTACTTACAGCCCTTAACCAACAGTGCATTTTTTTTTTTTTAAATAAAACAACAAAAAAAGTGTTGAGAAAAAAAAGAGCAGAAGTAAAATAAAATAACAGTAGGGAGGCTATATATACATATGCAAATAGACCATTGCCATACAGTATATGGATCTGTGCCATTTACTTTGAACAGGACTGTGTTTACAGCTGCGGTCGTGAGTAGATGTGCTTGTTTTGAGATCAAAGCGAGAGCTGCGTGTAGCCACGTGTGCACATTTTGTTCATAACCTTTGCTAGTTAGTGAGTTATTAGCCAAGTTATAGATAATTTATAGTCAGCAACAGGGGAGTGATTGCTTCATACAAGAGCACAAAACGTGTACATTTCTAGACATCTTTGTAAAGCAAGTCAGGTAAAGAGCTTTTTTTTGTCTTAAAGGGGCAGTGCTGTATTTGGAAACAGGCTTGAATAAGCTAAGTAGCCAATAGGCAGAGGGTAGCATTATTTGTCTGATTCTCTGTAATAAATGGTATGGGAATAATAATGCACTTTATTTTGTAAAGTGGTTTCTTGCATCGAACACCACAACATTTAAAGTCACTTCCTTGTCTGAAGGACAAGTGGATAAACCGGTTAACACCACACATTGGCTGCTACTGTCGGCTGAACTATTTCATTTACGTCATTTAGCAGACACTCTTATCCAGAGCAACTTACCATGTTAAAATGTTATGGGATGCATTTTCTCCATTGTTTTTGATGGTAGGCCACTCTGGTAGGCCTACATTATGCTCAAATAGCCACAGTAGCTTACTTGGCCACTGTTAAAACTAACTTAAAGCGGGTACAGCCCAAATACGTAACACTTTGTATTCAGGACAAAGTTAATTTCTTTGTCACATTTTTTGCAGTTTTCCTTTAGTGCCTTATTGCAAACAGCACGCATGTTTTGGAATATTTGTATTCTGTGAAGGCTTCCTTCTTTTCACTCTGTCATTTAGGTCATTATTGTGGAGTTACTACAATGTTGTTGATCCATCCTCAGTTTTCTACCATCACAGCCATTGAACTCTGTTGCCGTTGTAAAAATCACCAATGGCCTCATGGTGACATCCCGGAGTAGTTTTTTCCTTCTTGTCCTGAAGCTCAGTTCAGAGGTATGACTGTATTTTCGAAGTGTCTGGGTGGTTTACTACATAATCCACAGCATAATTATTAACTTGACCATGCTTAAAGATATATTCAATGTCTGATTTGTTATTGTTACACATCTACCAATCACTGCCCTTCTTTATGAGGCTTTCAAAAAGCTCCCTGGTCTTCGTAGTTTAATCTGTGCTTGAAATTCAATACTTGACTGAGGGACCTTACAGATGTACTGCATGTATGGGGGACAGAGGAAGGGGTAGTCATTCAAAAATCATGTCAAGTGTGTCCATATAATTTACGTAATTTGTTAAGCGACATTTTACCTAAACAAAGGGGGTGAATACTTCTGCAATGACAATATTTTAGTTATTTAATTTGTAAAAATGTGTAAAAGTGTACTATTTTATTTTCACATTGACATTAAAGTATTTTGTGTAGATCAATGAAAAAAAGATACTGTTAAATCTATTTCAATCCCACTTTGTAACAACAAAATGAAACAAGTTCAATGGGGTGTAGACTTTCTATAGGCACTGTATGTTTCTTATGGCTCTGAGGCCAGGCTGAATAGTGACATCATGTGGTACTTTACGTTTACTGTTCATATACCACACCCCCTCGGGCCTTATTGCTTAAGTATACACTCCTTTTCATCTGAAGTCATATTCCCAATCAGCCAGAGAAAGTGGCACTGACCTGTAGGAGGTGAGGGTGACAGCTGCTTCAGTTTAGTACTGCTCTCCTTTAGCTGGAGGATCTCCTGCTTTAGCTCTAGAACGAGCCCCCACAGCCCGGGGCAATGCAGCTTTCTGCTTTTTCCTCAATCACCTCCATGACTTCTACGTAGGTTCTCAATGAGACGAGCCTGAGCTGTGAGGAACAGCAAGGTGTCCTCTTCCTCCCTCACTACATTTTTCTATTAGTTATAAAATACAAATAAAAACGAAAGAGAAGACCAGAGAAGAGAACAGTAGAAAATCTGGTTTTGAAAATGGCCTCACCAGAGCTGAACAACACTGTGACAGGGCAACTGACAAGAAACACACTTAAATAAAAAAGAACCTTGTTACTGTTGGATTCTAGCTTGAAATATACTTATTCATGTTACCATACTAGAACATTGATTACTTCACGTATAAGGAATGTACAGTTGAAGTCGGAAGTTTACATACACTTAGGTTGGAGTCATTAAAACTAGTTTTTCAACCACTCCACAAATGTCTTGTTAAACTATAGTTTTGGCAAGTCGGTTAGGACATCTACTTTGTGCATGACACAAGTTATTTTTCCAACAATTGTTAACAGACAGATTATTTCACTTATAATTCACTGTATCACAATTCCAGCGGGTCAGAAGTTTACATACACCAAGTTGACTGTGCCTTTAAACAGCATGGAAAATTCCAGAAAATGATGTCATGGCGTTAGAAGCTTCTGATAGGCTAATTGACATCATTTGAGTCAATTGGAGGTGTACCTGTGGATGTATTTCAAGGCCTACCTTCAAACTCAGTGCCTCTTCGCTTGACATCATGGGAAAATCAAAAGAAATCAGCCAAGACCTCAGAAAAAAAATTGTAGACCTCCACAAGTCTGGTTCATCCTTGGGAGCAATTTCCAAACGCCTGAAGGTACCACGTTCATCTGTACAAACAATAGTACACAAGTAAACACCATGGGACCACACAGCCATCATACTGCTCAGGAAGGAGACGCGTTCTGTCTCCTAGAGATGAACGTACTTTGGTGCGAAAAGTGCAAATCAATCCCAGAACAGCAGCAAAGGACCTTGTGAAGATACTGGAGGAAACAGGTACAAAAGTATCTATATCCACAGTAAAACGAGTCCTATATCAACATAACCTGAAAGGCCACTCAGCAAGGAAGAAGCCACTGCTCCAAAACCACCATAAAAAAGCCAGACTATGGTTTGCAACTGCACATGGGGACAAAGACTGTACTTTTTGGAGAAATGTCCTCTGGTCTGATGAAACAAAAATAGAACTGTTTGCCCATAATGACCATCGTTATGTTTGGAGGAAAAAGGGGGATGCTTGCAAGCCAAAAAACACCATCCCAACCGTGAAGCATGGGGTGGAAGCATCATGCTGTGGGGGTGCTTTGCTGCAGGAGGGACTGGAGTGGCCATCACAAAGCCCTGACCTCAATCCTATAGAAATGTTGTGGGCAGAACTGAAAAAGCGTGTGCGAGCAAGGAGGCCTACAAACCTGGCTCAGTTACACCAGCTCTGTCAGGAGGAATGGGCCAAAATTCACCCAACTTATTGTGGGAAGCTTGTGGAAGGCTACCCGAAACGTTTGACCCAAGTTAAACAATTTAAAGGCAATGCTACCAAATACTAATTAAGTGTATGTAAACTTCTGACCCACTGGGAATGTGATGAAAGAAATGAAAGCTGAAAGAAATAATTATCTCTACTATTATTCTGACATTTCACATTCTTAAAATAAAGTGGTGATCCTAAGACAGGGAATTTTTACTAGGATTAAATGTCAGAAATTGTGAAACACTGAGTTTAAATGTATTTGGCTAAGGTGTATGTAAACTTCCGACTTCAACTGTATATGTTGGTGTCAATGAAGGGTGGATAGGAATTTTGTGTATGGAAAGTTATTGAGTGAGACAAGGGAAAATGCAGAGCATTCATAGTGTTCAAACATGTTATTGTTGAATATCAATGTTCCTAAGGCAAAAGGCAACAGTCTAGTTTCAGTTCCTGATAAGGCAGGCCTGCTGCGGAACTAGGGAGGAGCGAGGAATTCGTCTCGAGGTCAAATCAACAGATGAAGTGAGAAGAAACCTCTGGGAGGGGGCCCACCACAACGACCCTCCTACTACAGTCCTATCTCACACGAATATACACCCACAAAGGTTCTAGCATCAGGCAGGGCCATGACTACACCAGTGAGAGGAACCCATTAAGTTCCTGACTAGCAACAGAGATGTATTGGCTGTCGAGATGTGCAAGGAGTTTACTCCTCCTAGTAGGAGGTTATAAATATATGTGCTTGTGTAATCATACTTTGTCTTTGCAGCTGTTTGACCCAGTGGGTTGAATAAACTTGGTTTGAGCTTTTCCTAGTCTTCCGTGTTTTTTTCGCTGTTTGTTCAGAACCTAACATTACCAAGTGGCCATGACAACGGCAGCACAACATGAACACAAGGCCACATTTTTCCTGGTGCAATTAAAGCACAAATATGTGCAAATAATACTGTAAAGCGCATTATAATCTGGCAGCATGGTTTAATCGAAACGTTTATTCAACAATGTGAATTATAAAACAGTAAACTACTAAACTCGAGTTAAATGAATCGCCTCCATATTGCGCACATTGTTGAATAATATTTTGAAATTAAAATTACACCACCAGATTATAATGAGGTTTACGGTATTTTTTCACAGATCTGTGCTCTTTTGCATACATGAAGATGAAGCTGTGAGGTTCTATTTTCTAATAATTGGATTGAAGTGAAGAATAGCTTAGAAGGAATGCATTAATGATGAGCATAGGTTTGTACTATACTGATATAAATTGTTTCACATAACAGGCTGTGATTCATGTGTGGAACGTTAGGGGGTAAGATGAGATAAGAGGGGGTAAGATGAGATAAGAACTTGTCTCAAAATGCTAGACTACACTGCTTCTTTGTGATCTGTGAACCGTCCAAGGACATGGGTACTGCAAAAAAGTGCTAACTCCACAGGTTGTTATGATAAACTTATGTGTGGTATCGTGTCGAATGCTGGTGGGTATTGCTGTCGATCAAAGAATCCCTTACGCTGTATCGTTGGTTTAGAGACTTTTATTAAGACCACGAGGTTACAGCCTAAGTACAGACGCGATGTCCGGAGAACCAGACCCAAATAAATCTTACTGCATTCTAACTCTCCGTCGTTGCTCCCCCCTTTATATAGCCTTCCAAGAGTTGAATGGCTCCCTCTACTGTTCAATCCCCGTATCTTACAACCCACTTCCTGTCTGTCATATATGACGTCACGCTAAAACCTTCCCTCTTGATAGCAACAATCAACCTTCTTTCAGTTCCATTTAAACAACATTTAACACCATCATATTGTCAATACACTACATTCCCCCCTTTCGAGACAACCTAAACGTCTCGAAACCAAACAGAATAAGATTATAACAAGTAACAATTTATCTCATTGAATATCTTTAACATTAAACCAAAACATTCTTCTCTAGAGCGTAAATTCCTTTCTATGCAATAACTGTTTATGAAGTGGGAATACATTACTATGGCATATGAAGAAATCTCTATGAAGTGTAAGAGCGAAAAACTGTCCGGCAGCCATCTTTTCAGATATCCATCCATCAATCAAGACAGTAAAATTCTCTTACGGTCCCTCTGCCCCAGGCAACCACCTCGGTACTCCAGATAACCTCATAAACCATGTAAATACATTTAAACTATGATGCAATTAAATACACATGTAAGGCCCTGCAAACAAAATCCTATCCATAAACATCCACTCTAAAGGCTGGTCAACCCATTGGACCTCAAAAGTGGACCTCTCCCTACCTAGACTTTCTGTCCCTAAGCATTCACCGAAATAAACAAAAACATCTAAGATCCTTACATGTAGTCAATAACATCAAACATCATTCTACAAAAATTAATACCTAAAAATATGACACAATTATGTATTACACATGTCTATATTTCATTGCAGACACTGGAATGTAGACCACTACACTTCATCTCCCTGTAGTCCCGACTTCCAATGGATTTGTTGATGGAATCGGCCACACCCTCCTTGTTTCATCTCCTCCAGTCATATTGTCGTTTCATATTGTCTTTGTTTGAGTATTTGAATCTCCACATGTCATCCAAATGCTTCTGGAAGAAAAAGAAAAAGACCAAACAGTATCTTTTCCAAAAAACACTTTCAAATTAAACATCAATATCCACTAAGACTATAAAACTGATATATAAATGATGCATGAATCACATAAACCCATTCCCCCCTTGATTCATAAATCATACTAAAAATCACACTAATATTGAAAAAAAATTGAAAAATGATCAAATAATCAAAAAGGATATTTATCCATCAGTAGTCCATCTAGACCCCCTCGTCCATCTTCGTCCAGATCAGGAACAATCAACAACGGCATCTGAGTGTTGTCTCCAGGCATCACAACACCAACCCATCTTAATATCATAGCTTTTGCAAAGGTCAGTAACAAAGTACAAAAGCAAAACATGACACACAACGCTATCAGAGCTGCGACTAAAATCTGAACCATCACTGCTCCTATTGGGCCTAACTGATCTTGCAACCAAGACTTCGCTGACCATCCAGCTTTCTCAGATCTCCCAAAAGCATCCCTTATATTCTTCAAGGCATCTATAACACTCGTGATATTATCGGAACTATCTGGGATCAAAGTATAACAATCATCCCCCATCAGATTCATAGCCAAACATAAGCCACCTTGTCTTGCCAAAATATAATCAAGAGCCATGTCATGTTTCAACAACGTCAGTCTGTGACTTCTTTGAGCATTTGACAGAAGGTTAAACCCTCTAATTGTTTCATTCGCAAAGCCCTGCAACGTATATGTAATATTATCAATATGATCTGCTAAGAATGTTACACCATACCATGGAAAAAGACCAAGTCCCCACTTCTCTCCCAGACTTATTCTCCAATGGTAGGCTTCAAGATTAGTAAATTTAGCCATGTCTCGTTTAACCCTATTTTCAACAGTAGTTTCAGATTGATCTGGGGTCGGTGCTACTCCTCTTCTTATTGTAAAAAACCTCATATGGAAGCTTCAACGTTGACATGTAACAACATCCTTTCCATCCATAGGGTAAAAATATATAGGCTTTATCCCCACAAACCCACCAAATATCTCTAAAATTCCCAATAGTTACATTCATAATGAAAAATTGATCTCTCACCATCAAAGTCCTGCCCTTCTTACTACCTGGTGCATAAAAAGTTACATTATATTTGTCAACTTTAACCTCTTGTCCATTTTTATCCAAAGTCAGCATATAACTATCACAATCTGATATTCCCATGAACATACCATTTACCTCCTCTGTATTATTAGAACAAACACAACTTTTAGCCCTCACTGCTCTCACCTCAAATGCTTCAGGGATCGCTGTCACCTGACTTTCTTTACCATCCAACATATTCACATAGGGAAATTCACTTAACCAAGAACACTTATACCTAGGCTTATACAAATGTGACAACGACATGTCTTTATCGGTCAATGCTCGTTGATGATACAACAGCCATCTCAACGCATAGGCCTGACACCCACCCGACAACGGTTGCGCGATCGTCTGTAAAATTGAACCCCACGTCTCTGGTGCTGGAATTCTCAACAGACATGGACCCTCAAGATTCCTCACCGATCTGACAGCATGAGTTAACTGCTGGAACCAAAGATTTCTCCCTGCCCATTGATCTTTAATTTTCAAAACAGCCGAATCAAATCCAAATGCTTTCCATTTAGCGTCTCTTTTCCCTACCGAGCGGGATTTATCAGATGTATCTTCTGATGTTAAGTTGAACCCAAAGAACCCATCCTGTTCTTCCATGATATTATCATATACTATTTCAGATGAACCTATATTGTTTTCTATGACTATTTGCTGAGTCATTTCCGTTACATCGTTTACTTTTAGAAAAGTTGTTGTTGGTGTCGGTATCATACCTCCTACATTTGTTATTGCCGTCGTACCCCCAAATCCTTCCAAAGTTACCATTAAAGTAGTTGATTTAGTTAATGTCTTTTGTTCTAACATTGGTGCTGACACTATTGGATCCCTTGTAATCGAATGCGATATATTTATGGCTTTACCAACTGTCAATGTTGAAAGAGTTAAATTGCTTCCCACTGTTGTTCTAACAGACTGACGTGTTGGTGTTATGGTTGTTACTTCATTCCTAGTTTTCGTAACGTTTTGGTCTGACTTTTCTCCTAACTGGTCTAGGCCTATTTTGTCCAACCGAATCACTAGCTTCTCCTTTAACAGAGTTACCCTTGGTGGCCTCTGCTGCTTCACATCCCACTGAAATATTCCCTGTTGCTTCTGGGACGTATTGGAAATCAATTTCTCCAAATCCTCTTTCCTTTCCATCCCCTGCATAGTCATCTCTGGCATCATCAGAAATGTCACCATTATCAATGTTAACCCCAACACTGACAATCTCTCCCTCTTCCTGTTCTCCCCTATCTCCATCCTCTCTCTCTGCACGTGGCACCTCTTCTGTAGGTGCTTTAACACAATGTGACAAATGATACCACGTAGGAGACCCCTTAACCTGGACAGCTGTTCCAGTACTACGAACCACTTCAAATGGTCCTTCACGACGTTCGTTATACCACTTCCTTCTGAATACCTTTACAAATACTTTGTCTCCCGGTTGTACTGTATTCCTCTTATCCTCCTCAGGCGCCTTCTGCACCTCTTCTTGTTTTTGCCTGTCAGAAACACATGTGGACAACTTTTTATGAAAATTGGCCATATATGTAACGTACGCTCTCATTTCATCTTCCAACAGGGCCAAGCTTGGACCCTTTCCGCTTGTTCGCAAACAAGGTGTTGGCATCCTTCTTCCTGTCACCAACTCATGGGGTGTCATACGTAGATCACGTAACTCACTTGAGCGACACACCATTAGTGCTAAAGGAAGCGCCGCTATCCAGTTTAGACCTGTATGTTGACAAATCTTCACAATGCGATTCTTCAAGACACCGTTCATTCTTTCACACATCCCCTGACTTTGT
This sequence comes from Coregonus lavaretus, assembly GCF_964263955.1. Lineage (NCBI taxonomy): Eukaryota > Metazoa > Chordata > Actinopteri > Salmoniformes > Salmonidae > Coregonus > Coregonus lavaretus. The sequence goes on along the minus strand of NW_028165203.1, from coordinate 170,862 downwards.
GGGTGATAAACTGCTCCAAGACGTTGCTTAATTCCCAATTTTTGCAACATCAATTTTACTGATTTATCCACAAATTCTCTTCCATTGTCTGAGGATATTCGATCGGGTAATCCCCACCTGCTTATGACTTCTCTACATAAGAACTTGGCAACCGACTGAGCATCCTTACGCTTGGTTGGACAAGCTTCCGTCCATCGTGAAAATCTATCTACAACCACCAACATGTATCTTTTCCCATCAACTGGTTGTATCATATCCACAAAGTCAATGACCAACTCCCGCATAGGACCCCTTGGGGTAGGAATGTAACCTGGATGAACAGGTATCCCTCTTCGAACATTATTTTTAAGACAGATAGTGCATCTTCCTATCAAATAATCAATTTGTTCAAACAAATATGGAGCCCAAAAACCATATTCCTTTGTGATCTTTCTGTGAACCTCCCCCCTCGCAACATGAGCTAAGCCATGTGCTTCTTGAATCATCAGACCTAAGAGGTCTAGAGGCGCTACTATCAACCCCTCATGGTTTCTCCACAGACCAGTAGCATCTTTGACCGCTCCTCGGTCTAGCCATAGCTGTTTGTCGATCATAGAAGCGGCTTCTTGCATCAAAATTACATCTCGAAGCGTAATTTTGTCTTCCAAGTCCACTACATGAGTGACCAGCAAAACTTTCCCCAATTTATCCGCTCCTGCGACGGCTTTTGCAGCTTCATCAGCAGCTTTGTTCCCTTGTGTCACTCGTGACATATCTGTCTTGTGAGCTGCACACTTAGCTATCGCTATCTCTGTAGGCTTCATCATAGCATGCAACAATTTCATTATTTGTGCATGATGTTGTATCGGAGAACCATCCGTTTTCTTGAACCCTCGACCTTTCCATACCGCCCCAAACAAATGACATACACTATGTGCATATGCTGAATCAGTGTATATGGTTACTCGCTTACCTTCTGCTAACAAACATGCTTCTGTTAGCCCCACAAGTTCAGCAAGTTGTGCAGATGCAGGCTGTGGTATTACTTCAGCCTTTTCAACAACAAATCCCGTCCCTCTGCCTCTAACTACTGCATACCCAGCACATAATCTATCTCCCACCCGATAGCAAGACCCATCAGTCCAATACTCCAGGTCTGCCTCACGTAATGGAAAGGCTTGTAAATCTGATCGAAGCCTCGAATATCTCTCTGCCTCTTGGACACAATCATGTGGCTCACCATCCTCGGAAGTTGGTAAACTCTCGGCTGGATTTACTGTATCACATCTCACAAGGGTGACATCCTCCTGCTCTAAGAGTCTATGATAGTCTCTGAGCCTGGGCATAGTCAATGTATACTTCCCATAGTTCAGAAGATTTCTGAGACTATGATGAGTAAGAATTGTCACAGGGTAGCCCATCGTGACCGATGATGCTTTGTCATACATTGAATATACCCCCACCATTGCTCTGTAGCATAGTGGTAATCCTAGTTCTACCTCTGAATAAGCAGTAGAGTAGTAGGAAATAGGCTGAGGATTCGTCCCCATGCCTGTCGGTTGACAAAGAACCGCACATGCATATCTACCTCCAGTAGAAGTAGACACATATAGCAAAAAGTTCTTTGAGTAATCTGGTAGTGCAAGTGCAGGTGCCTCCTGCAACCTCTGTTTGATCGTTTCAAATGCCACATGACCTTCCTGTGTCCAGGAAAGATTGCTATGGAATTCTAATCTACAACACTATCACCCCAATAAATTCCATTGTTTAATATGCACCCAAGTATTTTAATATCACAGAATAACAGACTTCCAATCTACAACCATACCACACCAATATAAACCATTGTTTAATATGAACCCAAGTATTTTAATATCACAGCATAAAGGACTTCCAATCTACAACAATACCACACCAATATAAACCATTGTTTAATATGAAGCCAAATATTTCAATATCACAGAATAATGTCAGTACCTGCTTTCCAACCGAATCCCCCAGTCAGGCCCAGTAATGCACAGAGACCCCAAACTGCAAATTTTATTCACTGATCAGTCCGTTGCCAAGCGTCTAAGAAAGTGTCATTACATCCAACATCCTATGGAAAGATTTCGTAGACAAAAAAGTACTAGCCTGATTTTGAATGATCCTCTGCCTGCGTCACACCTTGTCACGTCACGCCACGCACACGTTAGCCCCCCTCTCTCTCCTTTGCTCCGTTCTATAGCCTCATATAACAAGGGAAGAAAACAATACAGACAAGCATTTATTCACATTCAATATATATATATTCTGCTACCACACCGAACCCAGGAAGAAATAAATCGCTCAAAACATTTTAAAACCTGACCCCAAGAATAAATAGATCGCTCAAAACATTTTAATTTTATTTTAATCCGTCATTCAAATCAATGCATTATACTTCGTCAACATATATTCAATTTATAAATTTACTACATCTCTACAAATAGTTTAACGTTCACATAACAGTTACTTTAACGATTTGAAAAGAGTCGTGTTCACCTTTCTTTTCCGGTAGCCATTAAACCCCTGAAAAGAAACCCCAAAGCCACCATTTTGTTTTGTAGGCTCAGCACGGCCACATGTCGTAGTTTTAGCCCTGTAAAATCACGCGCATGCGCACATCCAAATCAAGCCCATGCTTACCACACAATAAAACGCCCAATAGAACGCCAGCATTCTACCTCAGTTTCTCCGTTTTACACTTCCAATCAGACAATTACACAACAAACCTTACATTTGCGCAGAACTCTGAATTCCACCCAAATGCAAACAAATTTAAGAGGCTTGAATCCATCGCCGTGGACCTCCAAGGATACGTTAGCATGTAGCACACAACACAATTAGCATTAGCATTTAGCATCCACCTCAGCCACCATGTAGAATGTAGCATGATTCACACTTTAGCCTTACAAAAATTAGCCTTAGCAACGATGTACCACGTGACCTGAAACAATCAAGCATTAGCCACGAGGCACCACGTGGCCAAAACAATCCAGCCTTAGCCTCTAGCTAACTGCGGCCTAATACACAATCCCACATCCTGCGCTTCCCTTAACATATAACCATAACCATATCCTTGCACATAGTTACCAATGAAATATAACTTAATCATTTTCCCTCTACTAAATCCTCATTGTCTATAGTTACCAATGAAATATAACTCCATCATTGTCCAACGTTACCAATGAAATAACCCCATCATTGTCTATAGTTACCAATGAAATATAACTCCATCATTGTCCAACGTTACCAATGAAATAACCCCATCATTGTCTATAGTTACCAATGAAATATAACTCCATCATTGTCCAACGTTACCAATGAAATAACCCCATCATTGTCTATAGTTACCAATGAAATATAACTCCATCATTGTCCAACGTTACCAATGAAATAACCCCATCATTGTCTATAGTTACCAATGAAATATAACTCCATCATTGTCCAACGTTACCAATGAAATAACCCCATCATTGTCTATAGTTACCAATGAAATATAACTCCCTCATTGTCCAACGTTACCAATGAAATAACCCCATCATTGTCTATAGTTACCAATGAAATATAACTCTCTACCGTTCCTTTTGCTCTAAATTTGTCATTGCCACCAGTTACCAATGAAATATAAATTTTAGAATATTTTTAAAGACCCGTAATCGACCGCAATACCCCACATCAACAACGATCCAAGTATTTTTAATCTGTACACCTTCACTGCCCTCTCCCCAATCAACGAAATCACTAATGCCCAAAGTTTGTGAGTAATCTCACCTTTAGCCGGCTTGGACAGTAGTCACCTCGCGTCTCAGGCAGGAAACAGCACAATGCAATCAGAATCTCGGTAGGACCTCCATTCATGGTATCGTGTCGAATGCTGGTGGGTATTGCTGTCGATCAAAGAATCCCTTACGCTGTATCGTTGGTTTAGAGACTTTTATTAAGACCACGAGGTTACAGCCTAAGTACAGACGCGATGTCCGGAGAACCAGACCCAAATAAATCTTACTGCATTCTAACTCTCCGTCGTTGCTCCCCCCTTTATATAGCCTTCCAAGAGTTGAATGGCTCCCTCTACTGTTCAATCCCCGTATCTTACAACCCACTTCCTGTCTGTCATATATGACGTCACGCTAAAACCTTCCCTCTTGATAGCAACAATCAACCTTCTTTCAGTTCCATTTAAACAACATTTAACACCATCATATTGTCAATACACTACATATGCCTGGCAACAGTGTGCAAATAGTGGAGCGCCAAGGGGTTGGGACCAACCCGTGCGCCAACAGATTGGCTGAGTAAGTCTAAACCACGCTCAGTCTCTACTCTGATTGGCCAGCAGAGAGGTGGGAACTCTCTCTCTCTGTCAGAGTATTTGAGGAAGAACCTGTAACAATGGATCAGTTCTCTGAGTGCCCTGCGTGGTATTTCAGCGGACCCGTATATACGAACCTTCATACTTATCATACATACATTTTGCATATAATAAATTAAGCTTGGATTGAAGATCTCTTGATTCTTATTCCAATACCAGATTTGAATTACGCAATTTCTAACAAAGCCAATGTAAGAATTCCTTGCCATCCCAGCGGCTGCCTAGAAAAGTGGCTGATAAAGGGTTCCAGGTTGAACCTTTTTTGCTTACAGGTTGAATCCTTTCAATTAACTCTTTCAGAACCATTTGGTGAAAGGGCTCTACCTAGAACCAAAAAGGGATCTCCGACATTGACAGTCAAATACCTTATTGGTCTATGTAGCACCTTTTTTTTGCAAGAGTGTACCTCTCTCTCTCCACACTCGTTCTTTGTGTAGACAAAGTTGTGACACCTGTGGTCAATCTCAGTGCAGAATGGATACTGGCAAGTCTGGCCACTCCTACAGGTCAGTTTGTCAGGTTTGATACTGAACCCTCCCGAGTGGCGCAGCGGTCTAAGGCACTGCATCTCAGTCCTTCAGGCGTCACTACAGACCCCCTGGTTCCATTCCAGGCTGTATCACAACCGGCCGTGATTGGGAGTCCCATAGGGCGGCGCACAATTGGCCCAGCGTCATCCGGGTTTGGCCGGTGTAGGCCGTCATTGTAAATAAGAATTTGTTCTTAACTGCCTAGTTTAATAAAGGTTATATAAAAAATAAAACCCTCTCTCCAGGTCTTCCTCCTGAACATCTTCCTTGTCCAGAGTGGCAGAGTGCGGCAGGCTTAGTAACAGCACCAGGGACAACAGGCTGGCACTCAGGGCCCTACCTGTTCTCTTGTTGTTAGGTACATACCTGGAAAAAGTCCCCAATTATCATACTTGAGTAAAAGTAAAAGATACCTTAATAGAAAATGACTGAAGTGATCCAGTAAAATACTATTTGAGTAAAAGTATTTGGTTTTAAATATACTTAAGTACCAAAAGTAAATGTAATTACTAAAATATACTTAAGTATCAAAAGTTTAAAAAAATAATAATAATAAATGTACGGATAGCCAGGGGCACACTCAAACACTTATTTACATGTGTGTTTAGTAAGTCCGCCAGATCAGAAGCAGTAGGGATGACCAGGGATGTTCTCTTGATAAGTGCGTGAATTGGACCATTTTCCTGTCCTGCTAAGGATTCAAAAATGTAACGAGTACTTTTGGGTGTCAGGGAAAATGTATGGAGTAAAAAGTACAATATTTTCTTTAGGAATGTAGCGAAGTACAAGTTGGCCAAAATATAAATAGTAAAGTAAAATACAGATACCCGAAAAAACAACTTAAGTACTTTACACCACTGTTGTAAAATACAAAATACAGTACATAACTATGATTCTTCTCGTGTATTAAAAAAAAATATATATATATATAAATAATTGAAAAGGGTTCTTCTGCTGTCCCAATAGGAGAACTTGAAACCCAAAAGGTTTCTACCTGGAATCAAAAACAGTTCTCCTATTGGAGACAGCCAAAGCACCCTTTTGGAACCCTAAGAGTGTAGTCTGTGACGCATGAATCATTAGCCTTGACAAAATGACACCAAAAACAGGGATGAGATCGAGAGAAAATAAAAACTATAGCTGTTGCAGTATTCTTCATTCAGTAGCTAGTTAAATGTTTTTTTCCCTTGCCTTAGATACCAGTCTCCTTTCGAACCTAAATAGACTGTATGCACATCGTAAATAGTAACTCTAAAGTAGCTCAGTGTGTTACCTGTTGGCACAGAAACTTACAGTTAGTGCATTCATCGCACTTGGGGAAGAGTCAAGTGCGAGTGTTAGTTCATTCACGGAAGGCAAGTTATTATTAATTTTATGGGCCTGAAATATAATTTCTATAACCTGAGCATTCGGAAATGATCACAGCCCTAAACAAGTGAAAACTCCACTCATCTGATTGTGTGTGTTGCGCTCTGTTGACTCTTTCACCTGAAGTGATAATCACCGGAGATTACTGATTTATACACCTGGCCGTGAAAGTGTCACTTTACAATAATACCCTGTAACTGAGGGCATTGTGTCCTCCTCCTCCTCCTAAAATAATTATTTACTTTAGCTAACATGAAGGTAACTTATTTTATTGCTGCTGTCTTGGGGCAGGTCTGTCCTGTAAAATAAATGTGTAATCTGTGTGCGTTCACCCTGAAGTCAATGCCCACAGTAGAGATGAAGCTGCCAACCAGGAATGATCAATCCTTGAAGCAAACTAGCAAGCAGGTCTTCCCTACACCGGAGTCTCCTACCAACATCACCTGTAGACAGAAACACTTCACTTATACATAGAGAGACGGACAGAACATCTCCACTGTCTGTATTTCCCCATGAAAGTAGATTATAAGGCTCAGTAGTGGAGGTCAATGACTATTACACCATGAAGCTCCACTCAGTGAGCTGCAGGGTGAGTCTCTCAGCATTGGTCTCGGTCTGAGAAATCACTGTGTCCTGGAATTCTTCATTAAAATGTTCTCTCAAACACTGACTGAGTAAATGCATAATTTTGGGCAGAGTCCAGTCTCCTCTGGATCTGGCTGGCCCTTACACCTGCCAAAAGAGTTGCATGAAAGGCATAAGCTTTGCTTTGTTTTTTTGCACAGGCTGTACACACTACATCAGTCTCTCATTCACAATTTGACAAGCACTTGATAATGCCTCGAATTTCCGGGCAGCATCCCTTTGTGGCCGTAATGCACTCTAAAAAAATGCATGCCTTTTGCGGCCAACAGCCGTTGTGCCCTTGGGCTGAATATAATAATTATAATTCACTTCTCCCTGAGTGCTGCGTGCTCCGAAGCACCTCTCACTCACATGGCTCTCCATTAACTGATCTGGTCTTTCTCACAGGCTACAAGTGAAGACAGACAAATCCAGGACGCAACTGCGCGCGTCCTTATCCAATTCCGAGGTGCATATTGAAGATATTGGAAGAACTGTCCACATTTACTTTGTCAGCCAACAAGAGGAGTATGCGTAACGATCAGCAAAAGCACTAGCCTATGTCAATCTACTATCCACCACAGTTCTGTGCGAGAAATAGATCCCAAATTAATACAACCACTACGCAATAAGGCTGACGCAACAGATTGTTTAGCTTAAAATGTTGAAAACTATTAGGCTATTTCTTCACATTATAAGTGCAGCAATGCGCACACAGCAGTAGGCCATTATCAAAAGTGACCGCAAATGCAATTATGCCTGTAACACTTTTATTATGAAAGGTACATTTCTATGGTGAAAATTATCTTCCCCAAACTTGAAACTCACACGCTGCTTATGTATGCAAGTTAGGCCCTACACCCCTTGTAAAGTGGATTAATTTTAAAGAAGAAGTTATTTGGCCACTTTAGTTGTGATACAAACCTTATCAAAACATATAGGCCTATGGGCTGGGCTATTTGAGGTATGAGACTTTAATTCGAAAAAGTAAATAAAATAAAATAAGGAATTGTTAAAATAAGGCATTGTTTCTTGCCTTACGCTGGGCATCATTAACAAGTGATAATATATCATTCAAGTGATAGGCTAATATTGTCACCCATCAGACCATTATTGATTTAATCTTTACATATACTAAATAATTTTATTTATTTATTTAATAATTATAATAATAATAATAATAATAATAATAATGCCATTTAGCAGACGCTTTTATCCAAAGCGACTTACAGTCATGCGTGCATAAATTTGTGTATGGGTGGTCCCGGGGATCGAACCCACTACCTTGGCGTTACAAGCGCCGTGCTCTACCAGCTGAGCTACAGAGGACCACATTTAACCTTTATTTAACTAGGCAAGTCAGAGAAGAACAAATTCTTATTTACAATGACAGCCTACCAAAAGGCAAAAGGCCTCCCGCGGTGACGGGGGCTGAGATTAAAAATAAATAAAATATAGGACAAAACCCACATCACGACAGGCGAGACACCACAACACTACATAAAGAGAGACCCAAGACAACAACACAGCATGGCAGCAACACATGACAACACAGCATGGTAGCAACACAACATGACAACACAGCACGGCAGCAACACATGACAACACAGCATGGCAGCAACACATGACAACACAGCATGGTAGCAACACAACATGACAACATGGTAGCAGCACAACATGACAGCATGGTAGCAACACAACATGACAACATGGTAGCAACACAACATGACAACATGGTAGCAACACAACATGACAGCATGGTAGCAACACAACATGACAACATGGTAGCAACACAACATGACAGCATGGTAGCAACACAACATGACAACATGGTAGCAACACAACATGACAACATGGTAGCAACACAACATGACAGCATGGTAGCAACACAACATGACAACATGGTAGCAACACAACATGACAACATGGTAGCAACACAACATGACAGCATGGTAGCAACACAACATGACAACATGGTAGCAACACAACATACATTTACATTTTTACATTTTAGTCATTTAGCAGACGCTCTTATCCAGAGCGACTTACAGTTAGCACATACATTATTTTATCGAACCCACAACCCTGGCGTTGCAAACGCCATGCTCTACCAACTGAGCTACATCCCCTGCCGGCCATTCCCTCCCCTACCCTGGACGACGCTGGGCCAATTGTGCGCCGCCCCATGGGTCTCCCGGTCGCGGCCGGCTACGACAGAGCCTGGATTCGAACCAGGATCTCTAGTGGCACAGCTAGCACTGCGATGCAGTGCCTTAGACCACTGCGCCACTCGGGAGACAACATGACAACATGGTAGCAACACAACATGACAACATGGTAGCAACACAACATGACAACATGGTAGCAACACAACATGACAACATGGTAGCAACACAGTATGGCAGCAGCCACAGCATGGCAGCAGCTATATGAGTGTCTGAGTGACTCCAAGCTCCTTTAATATTATTTACTATGCGTTTCCAGCTCTTCGATTCACAATTCAACCACAATTAGTGTAAGCCTAATAAATATTTGAAGTGTAGGCTAAACTAAAGTCCTATATGCAATAGGTTATAGCAAGGAGGACACCATCTGGGGTGAATAAGTGTAACATTCAACCTATAGTAATTTTTGAACACAATAGGCTAATTTTGCTTTAAATAGCTATTTAAACCGGCGTTACCAGCTAATAACACATCCATGACAATGAAGATGGCTCTATTGTTGATCTGAATGTCTAGATAGGCTAGGCCAATCAGTCAATAGCATGTTACAGAATAGGAAAGCACAGTCAGTCTTTTACTGCATGGGCTTCATAAGTAGTGAAGCCAGGCGGCAGCTAGGCTTCACCTCAGTGGATTCCTGGAGTAGCTCCTCCCTCTACTGGACACTTGGTGAACCTAGCAAGACCAGTCAATTACATTTACGTCATTTAGCAGACGCTCTTATCCAGAGCGACTTACAATTACACTGTTACACGTGTGACAAGGTAGGCTAGATAATGATTATAGAAACGTTGTAGCCCTAACCTAAATAATAATAATAATAATAATAATAATATGCCATTTAGCAGACGCTTTTATCCAAAGCGACTTACAGTCATGTGTGCATACATTTTTAGGTATGCGTGGTCCCGGGGATCGAACACACTACCCTGGCGTTACAAGCGCCATGCTCTACCAATTGAGCTACAGAGGACCACGTACATGTAGGCAAGTGTACATGTCCATACAGCCTTATATGCTGAGATATTATTAGGCCTTAATAGCAGTGTGTTTGTGAAGAAGGCTGAATAAAGTCGTAGGCCTAGCCCTTTATGAAATTCATTCATAGTCTTCATTTTTAAGGTGATGGCTGCACTTTCCTTCTTAACACAAAATTGTAAGTTCACGTGTGAAAAGGAAAAATCATAACTTACATCGCAAGTGGTGAAAAGTGTCAGGAACTAGGCGTCGTACACTGAGGTAACTGTCCAAACAGATTTTTGCATGTGATGCAGTTAATTTGAGTATCAGAACGTGCTGGTGGACTTCTGGTATTTGTATTTATTCGGGATCCTCATTAGCTGTTGGCAAGGCAGCAGCTACTCTTCCTGGGGTCCAAACATATTAAAAACACTTACATTATATATAAAACAAAATATAAAACAGTACATCATATAACATTACACCACTACCTATCAACAATACAAAATGTTTAATACCATCATACAAAAATATGACAATGTGTGCGTATGCATGTGTCTATACCTTTGTGTGTGTCTCTTCACAGTTCCCGTTGTTCCATAAGGTGTATTTTCACCTGCATGGGTGTCCGAGCTGTGTGCCAGTATTCCAAAACAGACAGCTCGGTACATTCAGCTTGTCAACACCAATTGTAATTAATGTTAGCTCTCTGTGTACTTTTAAGGGCCAGCTGTGCTGCCCTGTTCTGATCCAACTGCAATTTTCCCAAGTCCCTCCTTGTGGCACCTGACCACACTACTGAACAGTAGTCTAGGTGCGACAAAACTAGGGCCTGTAGGACCTGCCTTGTTGATAGTGTTGTTAAGAAGGCAGAACAGCACTTAATTATGGACATACTTCTCCCCATCTTAGCTACTGTTGTATCAATATGCTTTGACCATGACAGTTTACAATCCAGGGTTACTCCAAGCAGTTTAGTCACCTCAACTTGCTCAATTTCCACATTATTCATTACGAGATGTAGTTGAGGTTTAGTGAATGATTTGACCCAAATACAATGCTTTAAGTATTTCTCTCAGCCAATCATCAGTCATTAGTGTAAATGGTGTGCCTGTTGAATGTCCTTCTCTATAAGCATGCTGAAAGTTTGTTGTCAATTTGTTTACTGTAAAATAGCATTGTATCTGGTCAAACACCATTTTTTCCCAATAGTTTACTAAAGGGTTGGTAACAGGCTGATTGGTCGGCTATTTGAGCCAGTAAAGGGGGCTTTACTATTCTTAGGTATCGGAATGACTTTTGCTTCCCTCCAAGCATAGGGGCACACACATTCTAGTAGGCTTAAATTGAAAACATGGCAAATAGGAGTGGCAATATCGTCCACTATTATCCTCAGTAATTTTCCATCCAATTTGTCAGACCCCGGTGGCTTGTCATTGTTAATAGACAACTTTTTCACCTCTTCCACACTAACTTTACGGAATTAAAAATTACAATGCTTGTCTTTCATAATTTGGTCAGATATACTTGGATGTGTAGTGTCAGCAATTGTTGCTGGCATGTCATGCCTAAGTTTAATACTTTTTTCATTGGCAGGATTAGCAAAGTAGTTGGCAATATCAGTTGGTTTTGTGATGAATGAGCCATCTGATTCAATGAATGATGGAGCTGAGTTTGCCTTTTTTCCCCAAAAGGTCATTTAAAGGTGCTCCAAAGCTTTTTACTATCATTCTTTGTGTCATTTATCCTTGTTTCATAGTGTTGTTTCTTCTTTTTATTCAGTTTAGTCACATGATTTCTCAATTTGCAATACGTTTGCCAATCGGTTGTGCAGCCAGACTTATTTGCCATTCCCTTTGCCTCATCCCTCTCAACCATACACATTTTCAATTACTCATCAATCCATGGGGATTTAACAGTTTTTACAGTAATTTTCTTAAATGGGTGCATGCTTATTAGTAACAGGAATAAGCAATTTCATAAATGTGTCAAGTGCAGTGTCTGTTTGCTCCTCATTACACACCACGGACCAACATATATTCTTTACATCAACAACATAGGAATCACTACTTATTGTATGACCTCTTATACACAATATTAGGCCCAGCCTTTGGAACTTTGGTTTTCCTAGATATGGCTACTATAGTGATCACTACATCCAATGGATTTGGATACTGCTTTCAAACAAATCTCTGCAGCGTTAGTAAAGATATGATCAATGTGTTGTGAGAGCGAGAGCTTTCAATTTTGTGCAGATGAGGGATATACATTTAAAAATATAGTATACATCTAATATATATTTTTTTAATTGTCCTATCATGATGGAACGATCCCCAACCCTATATCCTAGACACCCATCTGAGCGACTCATACACCAAAAGAGAAGTCCCCATCTGTTTTATGGACCTGCTGTGAGTTGCCTATATGCAGCCTAAACAAAAAAATAAATGCGGTCAGAGACCTACTTGAGCAGCACCGCCCCCTCAAGATTCTGAGCCTGCCTGGCAGGGTTGGTCCTACAAAGCCAGAGCCCCCTGATGGGAGAGCATAATATACAAGGAAATTCTCAAAGCTGCTAATGAGAACCTTGATGACCTTGTACCTAGCCGGTGGGGATTCCGGTGGGGTACCCACACCCAGGTAGTGGCAGTGCTGGCAACACTGGCTGCAGTAACCCATGGGGAGGGGGTCACACTCAGACAATCAGAGAGGGGGCTTATTATTGTGGCCCAAAATAATCAAAGGTCTGACTGCACGGAGATGCTTGGGAAAAATGGTTACAACGGGGTACCAGAGTGTTTGTGTCTCAGGTGAAGAGGGTGGATCTGATCTCCATCACCTAGGACTTGATATAGATTAATCAAAAAAATGTAAAAATGTAAAAATGTAAAAATGTAATCAAATCTCACATTGTTGTCCATTTTTGCTCAATCTTGCATGCTTTCTCAAACAGCTGTAACTGTATATGCATTCGTAAATCAGGTCCTTTCTTGAGTTGTTACATCCCAGAGCCCAACAATTGAGCATCTGATCTTATGGTTGATTGTGTTAGAGTATGTGCGTGTATGTTTATCCCACATCTGTTGCAAGGGGGTAAGGATGTTAGGGAGACTATAGGATGAACCACAATAATTGTTTGCTAAAATAATAATTGCTTGTCAGAAATGTAATGTAATACAATGGCAATCCAGGTTATAGGTTAAAAATCATACGCATGAACTGCCGACATTATTACGCATATTAATTGATAATGATGGAAAATAAGATACGCGAATGGCATAGATAGATCTGAGGTCAAATTTACATTTACATTACATTTTAGTCATTTAGCAGACGCTCTTATCCAGAGCGACTTACAGGAGCAATTAGGGTTAAGTGCCTTGCTCAAGGGCACATTTACGTCATTTAGCAGACGCGCTTATCCAGAGCGACTTACAAATTGGTGCATTCACCCTATAGCCAGTGGGATAACCACTTTACACGTTTTTTTTTTTTTTTTTTTGGGGGGGGGGGGGGGGGGTAGAAGGATTACTTTATCCTATCCCAGGTATTCCTTAAAGAGGTGGGGTTTCAAATGTCTACGGAAGGTGGTGAGTGACTCCGCTGTCCTGGCGTCGTGAGGGAGCTTGTTCCACCATTGGGGTGCCAGAGCAGCGAACAGTTTTGACTGGGCTGAGCGGGAACTATGCTTCCGCAGAGGAAGGGGAGCTAGCAGGCCAGAGGTGGATGAACGCAATGCCCTCGTTTGGGTGTAGGGACTGATCAGAGCCCGAAGGTACGGAGGTGCCGTTCCCCTCACTGCTCCATAGGCAAGCACCATGGTCTTGTAACGGATGCGAGCTTCAACTGGAAGCCAGTGGAGTGTGCGGAGGAGGGGGGTGACGTGAGAGAACTTGGGAAGGTTGAACACCAGACGGGCTGCGGCATTCTGGATGAGTTGTAGGGGTTTAATGGCACAGGCAGGGAGGCCAGCCAACAGCGAGTTGCAGTAATCCAGACGGGAGATGACAAGTGCCTGGATTAGGACCTGTGCCGCTTCCTGTGTAAGGCAGGGTCGTACTCTCCGAATGTTGTAGAGCATGAACCTGCAGGATCGGGTCACCGCCTTGATGTTAGCGGAGAACGACAGGGTGTTGTCCAGGGTCACTCCAAGGCTCTTCGCACTCTGGGAGGAGGACACAACGGAGTTGTCAACCGTGATGGCGAGATCATGGAACGGGCAGTCCTTCCCCGGGAGGAAGAGCAGCTCCGTCTTGCCAGGGTTCAGCTTGAGGTGGTGATCCGTCATCCATACTGATATGTCTGCCAGACATGCAGAGATGCGATTCGCCACCTGGTTATCAGAAGGGGGAAAGGAGAAGATTAGTTGTGTATCGTCAGCGTAGCAATGATAGGAGAGGCCATGTGAGGATATGACAGAGCCAAGTGACTTGGTGTATAGGGAGAATAGGAGAGGGCCTAGAACTGAGCCCTGGGGGACACCAGTGGTGAGAGCACGTGGTGCGGAGACAGCTTCTCGCCACGCCACTTGGTAGGAGCGACCGGTCAGGTAGGACGCAATCCAGGAGTGAGCCGCGTCGGAGATGCCCAGCTCGGAGAGGGTGGAGAGGAGGATCTGATGGTTCACAGTATCAAAGGCAGCAGACAGGTCTAGAAGGACAAGAGCAGAGGAGAGAGAGTTAGCTTTAGCAGTGCGGAGAGCCTCTGTGACACAGAGAAGAGCAGTCTCAGTTGAATGACCAGTCCTGAAACCTGACTGGTTTGGATCAAGAAGGTCATTCTGAGAGAGATAGCAAGAGAGTTGGCTAAAGACGGCACGCTCAATAGTTTTGGAAAGAAAAGAAAGAAGGGATACTGGTCTGTAGTTGTTGACATCAGTGGGATCGAGTGTTGGTTTTTTTTTTTCCCTCAAAAAAATGGATTTTTTTGTTGTTATTCTGTCCCTCACTGTTTAATCTACCATTAAAATCATGATCATGTCTTTGTCAGTGGGCAAACGTACAAAATCAGCAGGGCATCAAATACTTTTTTTCCCCTCACTGTATATAAATATATTGATGTGAGAGCATTGGAAATGCTTTTGGCAGTTGACCTGCTTCTGTTTGTGGGTGGCACTGTGTGCTGTTTTCGATGGATGGGTCCTGGCCTCTCGGGGGCCTAGGGATTCGGGGGGGACGGGGGTGGTATGCTGATCACTGGGATGACGGCCCAACTTGGGATGGGGAGGTGCTTTAGCGGGGGAATTAGTGGAGAACAATTGGAGGGTTACTTAGTAGCAATGCAAATATCATGGTACAGCTATATGGACACTCAATCACTATGGTATTTTTTTATTGATACATTTACAAACATATATAATGATAGATTTTTAACTTGTATCCCATTATGTTATGTGGTGAAATAAGTATAGCCAGTTATAATTGCAATGACTTATAACATAATAACAATAACAAAAGAATATAATATCTTTTTTTTTTTTACAGGAAACTCATTCAACAATTCTAGATGAAGTTGCGTGGAAAAAAGAATGGGGGGGTGAAATATACATCTCCCATGGGCAAAGAAATTCAAAAGGGGTGATGATATTAATGAACAGTAATTTCGATCCGAATGTGCAAATTGTCCAAACAGATACGCAAGGTAGATGGATTATTTTAAATATGTTATTGGACCATAAACAGATATGGCTCATTAACCTTTACGGACCAAATAATGACGATCCACACTTCTTTGACAATATATATATATAATACATGATCAACCCTGCAAGCAATTCAAGACTATTATTTTGGTGGGAGATTATAATACCGTTTTAAATAGCTCAACGGACTGTAAATGAAATCACACTACAAACAATCACCCTCATGCTCTTAAGGAATTCGTGAATGTCATGGATACATTAGAACTAGTAGATATATAGAGGCTTAAATATCCTGATCTAGTGAGGTATACAGGGAGGGAAAAAAGTATTTGATCCCCTGCTGATTTTGTACATTTGCCCACTGACAAAGACATGATCAGTCTATAATTTTAATGGTAGGTTTATTTGAACAGTGAGAGACAGAATAACAACAAAAAAATCCAGAAAAACGCATGTCAAAAATGTTATAAATTGATTTGCATTTTAATGAGGGAAATTAGTATTTGACCCCTCTGCAAAACATGACTTAGTACTTGGTGGCAATCACAGAGGTCAGACGTTTCTTGTAGTTGGCCACCAGGTTTGCACACATCTCAGGAGGGATTTTGTTCCACTCCTCTTTGCCAATCTTCTCCAAGTCATTAAGGTTTCGAGCCTGACGTTTGGCAACTCGAACCTTCAGCTCCCTCCACAGATTTTCTATGGGATTAAGGTCTGGAGACTGGCTAGGCCACTCCAGGACCTTAATGTGCTTCTTCTTGAGCCACTCCTTTGTTGCCTTGGCCATGTGTTTTGGGTCATTGTCATGCTGGAATACCCATCCACGACCCATTTTCAATGCCCTGGCTGAGGGAAGGAGGTTCTCACCCAAGATTTGACGGTACATGGCGCCGTCCATCGTCCCTTTGATGCGGTGAAGTTGTCCTGTCCCCTTAGCAGAAAAACACGCCCAAAGCATAATGTTTCCACCTCCATGTTTGACGGTGGGGATGGTGTTCTTGGGGTCATAGGCAGCATTCCTCCTCCTCCAAACACGGCCAGTTGAGTTGATGCCAAAGAGCTCGATTTTGGTCTCATCTGACCACAACACTTTCACCCAGTTCTCCAATGAATCTTTCAGATGTTCATTGGCAAACTTCAGACGGGCCTGTTATGTGCTTTCTTGAGCAGGGGGACCTTGTGGACGCTGCAGGATTTCAGTCCTTCACGGCGTAGTGTGTTACCAATTGTTTTCTTGGTGACTATGGTCCCAGCTGCCTTGACAAGATCCTCCCGTGTAGTTCTGGGGTGATTCCTCACCGTTCTCATGATCATTGCAACTCCACGAGGTGAGATCTTGCATGGAGCCCCAGGCCGAGGGAGATTGACAGTGCTTTTGTATTTCTTCCATTTGCGAATAATCGCACCAACTGTTGTCACCTTCTCACCAAGCTGCTTGCCGATGGTCTTGTAGCCCATTCCAGTCTTGTGTAGATCTACAATCTTGTCCCTGACATCTTTGGAGAGCTCTTTGGTCTTGGCCATGGTGGAGAGTTTGGAATCTGAGTTTGGAACCTTTAAGAGTGTGCTCCTAATCTCAGCTCGTTACCTGTATAAAAGACACCTGGGAGCCAGAAATCTTTCTGATTGAGAGGGGGTCAAATACTTATTTCCCTCATTAAAATGAAAATCAATTTATAACATTTTTGACATGCGTTTTTCTGGATTTTTTTGTTGTTATTCTGTCTCTCAAATAAACCTACCATTAAAATTATAGACTGATCATTTCTTTGTCAGTGGGCAAATTTACTAAATCAGCAGGGGATCAAATACTTTTTTCCCTCACTGTAGGTGTGGTGAAGTTCTTAGAGCCCAAGGCTTGCACCGAGGGTCAGGATAAAGATGAGTCTGTGACAGTAGGAGTGAAGTCTTTCAAAAAAGTGGACCCTTGTCTTTTGGCTGATCCATTTGTGGTTTCAGGGTGGGTGAAAACAGAGTTGGGTGCTGTGGAATCGGTGAGGGTAACCAGAAGTGGTCTGGAGACTCAATCAAGCTAGTCGTCTGGACTTTTTTTATGTCATTCTCGTTGGCACCAAAAGTTTAAAAAAAAGTGTTGATAGGGGACAGAATGCGGTCGGACCATCATATAATTGGCATATACATTACTCTTACTGAATTTCCACGTGGGCGAGGATATTGGAAATTTTATCAAAGCCTATTGGATGATAACTTCTTTTTAACTAGGACAGAGGAATTTATAACAGATTTTTTCTGACATAACATGGGTACAGCAAATCCCCTTATTGTATGGGACACCTTTAAATGTGCCTTTAGAGGCCATGCAATTCAGTACTCATCTCAAAAACAAAAGCAATTTAGGTCAAAAGAGTCCACACTAACAAAGGAAATAGATGGTCTAACATAACAGATTGATAGCAATAAAAACTAAACAGAGGCTCAGAATAAATTAGAGGAAACAAAAAGAAATTGAGAAACTTATCCAAGAAAGATCAAGTGTAATATATTATAAAAAATAAAGCAAACTGGGTGGAATAGGGGGGTAAAAATGCACCAAATTCTTTTTTAATCTTCAACATAGGAATGCTACCAAAAAGAATTTACTGAAACTGGTTACAAATGACGGAGTCACCCATGATTCACCAAATTATATTTTGAATGAGGAAACAAAAGTACTTTAAGCATATGTTTTCATTTCAGTCGCCTCCATCTCCTCTAACTGAAGCAAATTGTAGAGATTTTTTTCTGTTTATAATGTAAAATTAACAGCCATACAGAAAGACTCATGTGAAGGTGAAATTACAGAGGAGGAACTTCTGGATGCAATTAAAGACTTTAAGTCCAGGAAAACTCCAGGGTTGGATGGCATACCAGTCGAGGTATACCAAACCTTTTTTGATAAACTCAGAGGACCATTATTAGCATGTTTTAACCACTCCTATGTAAATGGTAGATTCACACACTCAAGAAGGAGGTCTGATTTCAGTATTACTGAAACAGGATACAAGTGGAAAATATGAAGATCCAGTCCATAAAAAAAAATTGGAGGCCCCTTACACTTCAGTGTTGTGATGCAAAAGTTCTAGCAAAATGTATAGCGAATAGAATTAAAAAAGGTATTGTCGGACATTATTCATTCTAAATCAGACATGTTTTTTACATGGGCGATACATTGGAGATAATATAAGGCAAGTACTGGAAACAATAGAACACTATGAAAAATCTGGGAAACCAGGCCTGCTTTTCATAGCAGACTTCGAAAAGGCATTTGATAAAGTACGACTGGGGTTTATATATAAATGCCTGGAGCATTTCAATTTTGGACAATCTCTTATAAATTGGGTTAAAATCATGTATAGTAACCCTAGGTGTAAAATAATAAATAATGGCTATTTCTCAGAAAGTTTTAAACTGTCAAGAGGAGTGAAACAAGGTTGTCCACTATTGGCATATCTATTTATTATGGCCATCGAGATGTTAGCTATTAAATTCAGATCCAACAATAATATCAAGGGATTAGAAATCCAGGGCTTAAAAACAAAGGTGTCATTGTACGCTGATGATGCATGTTTTCTTTTAAATCCACAACTTGAATCCCTCCACAGCCTCATAGAGGATCTAGATACATTTTCTAACCTCTCTGGATTACAACCAAATTATGATAAATGTACTATATTATGTATTGGATCACAAAAAAATACAATTGTTACATTACCATGTAGTTTACCAATAAAATGGTCTGATGGTGATGTGGATATACTCGGAATACATATCCCAAATGAAATAAATGATCTCACTCCAATAAATGTTAATAGAAAGTTAGTAAAAATAGATAAGATCTTGCTACCATGGAAAGGTAAATACCTGTCAATTTGTGGAAAAATCACCCTGATTAACTCTTTAGTATTATCCAAGTTGACCTATTTGCTTATGGTATTGCCTACGCCTAGTGAACAGTTTTTTTATTATATGAGAAAAAAATATTTTATTTGGAACGGCAAGCCAGACAATTAAAAACGGGCCTATTTATATAATGAATATGAATTTGGAGGACAGAAATTATTAAATATTAAAGCATTAGACCTATCACTAAAAGCTTCAGTAATACAAAAGTTATACTTAAATCCAAACTGGTTCTCTAGCAAATTAGTAAGATTGTCTCACCCAATGTTCAAGAATGGCCTTTTCCCCCTTTATTTAGATAACAACCTCTAACTTTCAGTTATTTGAAAAGGAAATAATCTCCCAAATATCACTATTTCTAAAACAAGCCATAGAAAGTTGGTTGCAATTTCAATTTAATCCTCCAGAAACGACAGAACAAATATTACAACAAATAGTGGATAAACTCAAATATACTAATTGATAAAAAACAAATTGACAAAATGTTTTAAAAAGGTATAATCTTTGTAAATGATATCATCGGTAGGACTGGTGGAGTTGTCACACATGCAGCTAACAAAAACATATGGAAATGTCTGGTCTACCCAAAATTACAACCAAATAATTGCAGCATTACCGCAAAAATGGAAGAGGAAAGTGGAAGGGGGAAAAAGTAAGGAACTTGCATTAAAGAACATCATTGGTTAAAGAAAATTGTGATAAATAAAAAGTATACCAGTTTCATTTAAGGACCAAAGGATTTACAGCCGTCCCATATAGATTGCAAAATAGTTGGGAAGAGATTTTTGACGTACCGATTCCATGGCATAGTGTTTATGAACTGATACGCAAAACGACACCGGTTTCAAAACTTAGAATTTTTTAATTTAAATTATTATATACACAATTCTTGCTACCAATAGAATGTTACAGTGGGGAAAAAAAGTATTTAGTCAGCCAACAACTGTGCAAGTTCTCCCACTTAAAAAGATGAGAGAGGCCTGTAATTTTCATCATAGGTACAAGTCAACTATGACAGACAAATTGAGAATTTATTTTACAGAAAATCACATTGTAGGATTTTTTATGAATTTATTTGCAAATTATGGTGGAAAATAAGTATTTGGTCACCTACAAACAAGCAAGATTTCCGGCTCTCACAGACCTGTAACTTCTTCTTTAAGAGGCTCCCCTGTCCTCCACTCGTTACCTGTATTAATGGCACCTGTTTGAACTTATCAGTATAAAAGACACCTGTCCACAACCTCAAACAGTCACACTCCAAACTCCACTATGGCCAAGACCAAAGAGCTGTCAAATGAACCAGAAACAAAATTGTAGACCTGCACCAGGCTGGGAAGACTGAATCTGCAATAGGTAAGCAGCTTGGTTTGAAGAAATCAACTGTGGGAGCAATTATTAGGAAATGGAAGACATACAAGACCACTGATAATCTCCCTCGATCTGGGGCTCCACGCAAGATCTCACCCCGTGGGGTCAAAATGATCACAAGAACGGTGAGCAAAAATCCCAGAACCACACGGGGGGACCTAGTGAATGACCTGCTGAGAGCTGGGACCAAAGTAACAAAGCCTACCATCAGTAACACACTACGCCGCCAGGGACTCAAATCCTGCAGTGCCAGACGTGTCCACCTGCTTAAGCCAGTACATGTCCAGAACCATCTGAAGTTTGCTAGAGTGCATTTGGATGATCCAGAAGAGGATTGGGAGAATGTCATATGGTCAGATGAAACCAAAATATAACTTTTTGGTAAAAACTCAACTCGTCGTGTTTGGAGGACAAAGAATGCTGAGTTGCATCCAAAGAACACCATACCTACTGTGAAGCATGGGGGTGGAAACATCATGCTTTGGGGCTGTTTTTCTGCAAAGGGACCAGGACGACTGATCCGTGTAAAGGAAAGAATGAATGGGGCCATGTATCGTGAGATTTTGAGTGAAAACCTCCTTCCATCAGCAAGGGCATTGAAGATGAAACGTGGCTGGGTCTTTCAGCATGACAATGATCCCAAACACACCACCCGGGTGCTGGAGTGGCCTAGCCAGTCTCCAGATCTCAACTCCATAGAAAATCTTTGGAGGGAGTTGAAAGTCTGTTGCCCAGCGACAGCCCCAAAACATCACTGCTCTAGAGGAGATCTGCATGGAGGAATGGGCCAAAATACCAGCAACAGTGTGTGAAAACCTTGAAGACTTACAGAAAACATTTGACCTGTGTCATTGCCAACAAAGTGTCACGCCCTGGCTCTGGGGACTCTTAAATGTTGAGCCAGGGTGTGTAGTGTCTGTTGTATTTTCTATGTTCATGTTCTAGTTCGTGTATTTCTATGTTGGCCGGGGTGGTTCCCAATCAGAGGCAGCTGTGGCTTGTTGTCTCTGATTGGGAACCATACTTAGGCAGCCTGTTGGCACTAGTTATTTGTGAGATCTTGTTCCGTAAGGTTTGTTTTGGTGTTAACCTAGGACTTCACGTATCGTTTGGTTTGTTGTTTTGTTCGTGTGTTGAGTAGAAATAAAGTATGTACGCTTACCACGCTGCGCCTTGGTCCGCATCTTATAACGATCGTGACACAAAGGGTATATAACAAAGTATTGAGAAACTTTTGTTATTGACCAAATACTTATTTTCCACCATAATTTGCAAATAAATTCATAAAAAAATCCTACAATGTGATTTTCTGGATTTTCTGGATTCTGACTAAATACTTTTTTCCCCCACTGTATTTATATGGGGGATACAATCTTCCCAGCTCTGCAGATTTTGGTGCGAAGAGACAGAATCATTAGATAATTTGTTTTGGTACTGTCCATTTGTAGCTTGTTTTTGGACACAGGTCCATGAATGGCTAAAGGATTGCAATATTTACCTGGAGCTAACCCTGCACATAGCACTACTATGTGATCTGAAAAGTCATAGTCAATCGATCAATAATATAATAATAATGTTTATTTTCAATTTACAATCTGTAGAAACAATGAGAATAGAAAGGTTCAGAACTTTTGTAAAAATAATAATAATAATAATAATAATAATAATATGCCATTTAGCAGACGCTTTTATCCAAAGCGACTTACAGTCATGCGTGCATACAAACATCACAGTACAGTTAAAATATATGGCAAATAGAAATCCAATATGGGTGGTGTTAAGAGATAGATGGTAGGGCTGAACGATTAATTGCATTCGCGATAATATCGCGATTTGACTGAACGCGATTTTCTAATCGCAACGTGCGCGATTTGAGGTGGTCACGTGACGCGACTTTTCATGCTGTCCAGCGCAATGGCCTCTTGCTCGACGGAACAGTCAGAAACTGACACAGCTGATACTTTAATATCGAAGAGGAACAGCACGTCGGTGGTGTGGAACTATTTTGGTTTTAAAAAAGAAGATGCTGAGCAGCGTCAGGTGTTGTGCAGAGCATGCCGTGCTCCGATTGCTACTTCACGGGGTAACACTACAAACCTGTTTCAGCACTTAAAAAAATACCACAAATCAATGCATGACAGTTGTATGACCAAAATGCCGAGCATCAGTGCGCGAGACAAGCCAAATACCTCAAGACAGGGATCACTGACAGAAATGTTCGAAAGTGTCACTCCGTATGAACGTAATTCAAAACGGCACGGAGAAATCACTCGGACAATAACCGAGTTCATAGCCAAAGATATGATGCCTCTCAGCACGGTGACCAAGCCTGGGTTCATGGCATTAATACATACGCTTGATAAACGTTACAGTATACCCTCCCGCACATACTTCAGTCAGACTGCCATACCGGAGCTGTACAAAAAGTGCAAAGAGAAAGTCGCCGCGGAACTTAAAACGGTGGAGTTTTTTGCTAGCACTACTGATATGTGGTCAAGCCGCACAGCTGAGCCGTACCAGAGTCTTACAGTCCATTTTATTGATGAAGATTTCAACCTCCGAGCTCGCTGCCTACAAACTACCTACTTCCCAGACGATCACACAGGGGAAAATATTGCAGCCGGCCTGAGAGAAGGGCTTGTCAGCTGGGATCTCCACGAGGAGAATCACGTCTGCATCACGACGGACAACGCGTCGAATATGGTGCTTGCTGCGCGGCTTAATGAATGGACGAGGCTCCAATGTTTTGGCCACAGATTACATCTTGCCATTGGTAAGTTATCGTGTGTGTGTGTGTGTGTGTGTGTGTGTGTGTGTGTGTGTGTGTTTGTGTGTGTGTGTGTGTGTGCGCGAGTGCGAGAGAGAGAGATGCGTCGATTAGTAAAGCTGAATATACAAATATATATAAATGATATTATATAAATCGGATGGGATTAAATAAATTCATACTTCCACTCCTTTTCTAATATGTAAATTCATTTTACTTGCTTATATCATATGTCTGTCTGTGGTGGAATGCCCACCTGCATTTTTTTTCTTTTCTTGTTTTTGTTTTTTACATGTTTTTTTAGTGTTTATGAGAGAGAGAGAGAGAGAAAGAGAGAGAGAATTGACATGCAAATAAAGACCCTTTGAATTGAGAGAGAGAGAGAGGATGTGTTGTGGATGTGTGTATTTCAGAATTACAGCTAATTTGAGTGTGTAATAGTGAGAGCCTTGTATCAAAACTCAAATTGTGTGTAATACACTACTTTTTATTTCTTTTAGAAAATGCACTCAAAGATGACAGAGTGTCAAGGGCAACAGCACTGTGCAGGAAGCTGGTGGGGCACTTTTCCCACAGTTGGAAGAAGAAAGCAGCCCTGACGGAGGCACAGAGAGAGCTCAAACTCCCTGAGCACAACCTCATAACGGAGTGCCCAACAAGATGGGGTTCTAAAGAAATGATGATTGCCAGAGTGCTTGAACAGGCCAAAGCCATTTCTCAGGTATTGTCTGGAGATCGATATGCACGCTCCCTTATCCCAACCTGGCAGGATATTGACGTGTTGGAGTCGATTCACAAGGCACTGCATCCTCTACTGGAGTTTACTGATGCTCTTTCTGGAGAGGAGTATGTAAGCATCTCCTACCTCAAGCCAGTTCTCCACCTTTTTGCCACATCAGTCCTGGCTGAAGATGCTGAGGACACTGACCTGACTAAATCAATAAAAACCAAAGTCCTAGCATACCTCAATAACAAATATGGAGACCCAAACATCCAGGAGCTTTTGGATGTTGCCTGTTTCCTGGACCCTAGGTTCAAAATACAGTACATCAGTACAGACAACATCCCTGCTATCAAGACTCGTCTGAAGACAGAGATAGTAGACTTGGCACAACGTACATATCATTGGGTAAATAATTATGTATTTCACAAAAACAAAAATTTCTGTAAAATCTAACTGGAAAACTAATGGCTGTTGTTTTCATCTAATAGGAGAAGAGGTCTCGTACTGAAACTGTTCAGATGCCTCAAAGTGCACAGTCCTTGGGGGAAAAGACGAAGAGGTCTCTTGGCAGTTTTTTCAAGACCAGTTCAGCCTCTCCTTCTTTGCCTGTAAATCTTGAAGATGTCGCAGAGGCAGAGATAAACAATTACCTGATGACTCCTACCATTGATGGAGAAGATGATCCATTGGCTTGGTGGAGGGTGCACAAGATCAGCTACCCACAGTTGTGCACCATGGCACGCAAGTATCTTTGTGTACCTGCTACAAGCGCTCCCTCAGAGCGTCTTTTTAGCACAGGAGGGAATATTGTGACTTGCACTCGCTCAGCCTTGAAGCCAGAAAAAGTCAATATTCTGGTTTTCTTAGCAAAAAACCTGTGAGCCACTGAGAACAGAACTGTTGGATAAGTATGGCTGGCAGTGCCATACTCGTAGTGAACTTTAGTCTGTGTGGTGTGTTATTGTTGTGTACTTGAGATAAGTGAGGCTCATCTATTTTATATTATAATATTCAAATCGTTTATAAAAAATAGTTTGTCTAAATTAAAAGTGCATTTCTCATTTTTTATTTATAACTTTATTTACTTTGATTTTACAAAATATTTTCAAAGCAAATTCCTTGTTTCAGTTGTGTGAAATGTTACTGACTTGGGAGCAGTAAGATACATACAATTTAAAATTATTTTTTTCTTAAGACTGTACCTTTTGCACACAGTGTTTACAAAGTTCATGCCTTTGTTTAAATTATTTAAATGCACAGTGGCAAAGCCACAGATGTTTCTGTAATGAGCAGTTCAATAAAAATGTCATTTATTTCAAGTCATACATGTTTGAATTTAATTCTAACAAATAGACCCAGCCTATGGGAAAGAACATTTCACACTAAATGTATATACTATTGTGTTGGTCATATTTAAATCATTCATTATGTTTTGTAGGGGAAAAAGGATAAATAAATTAAATCGCATATTAAATCGCAATCGCAATATTGGGGGCAAAAAATCGCAATTAGATTATTTTCCAAAATCGTTCAGCCTTAATAGATGGGAGGTGTTGAATGGAGCTGAAGGATGGGACTAATAACAACAAGATAACTAATGTAAAGCATACTGTGTCCATAATAAGTATATAGGTTATAGGTTGAGAGCTTTTGTGAAAGAGCACAGTTAGAAAAATATGGCATATAGAAGCAAACCAGATGGACTTCATGAAAATGATCGGAGGAAGTTCAGGAGTAAAAACAAACAAAATATAATTATTGTAAAATTTGACTGTGTCCATAACATTTATTTAGTATGTATAAGCTGGAAGTAGAGGCCTAAGCATTGTTGTTCACTCCAATTAGGGAAGGGGTGGTGGGGTTGGAAAGTAATGAAGGGAAATATATGTATGGATGTATGTATGTATATAAAAAACCATGGGGGCTTGGATGTGATGCAGACAATTACATTGATGGAAATTACAATCTATCTGCAATATTAAAGCTGATCTACCCCCTAAAAAAAATATATGATCAATACATTTAATTCCTGTACTGTTTGTAACTACCCTGGTAGGTTGACTGATAACCTGAACCAGGTTGCAGGCACTGGTTACAGTGGGCAGCCTGATGAAAGCCAGTCAATATTTTAAAATCACCCAGAAAGTATACCTCTATTGATATCACATACATTATCAAGCATTTCACACTTTATCCAGATACTGACTGTTAACTTTGTGGTCTATAGCAGCTTCCCACCAGAATGGGCTTTAGGTGAGGCAGATGAACCTGTAGCCATATTACTTCAACAGTATTTAACATGAGATCCTCTCTAATCTTCACAGGAATGTGGTTCTGAATATAAACAGCAACACCTCCACCATTGGCATTTCTATATTTTCTGTAAATGTTATAACTTTGTATTGCTGCAACTGTATCATCAAAGATATTATCTAAGTGAGTTTCAGAGACATTCATATTCTGACTCATCTGTTACTAGCAAATTATTGATTTCATGAACCTATAGATGTTAACGTGGGCTATTTTGATCACTTTTCTCCTGGGATGCTTACTTGTTTTTATTTCTTTACTGGGAAGCTTAGCAGCAGTAGATGTGCTCATGTTCTTTATGTTAGTGCAGGGTGAGCTGCACACAGTGGACTTCCTCCTCGGGCACACCGGCTCAGTGCTAACAGTATTAATCTGGTTCTTAGGCACATGATTACTGCATACAATAGCTGTTGGATCAGCAGAGGCATTCAGGGCAGTTAGAGGGACATAAATTAGGTTACTTATATTGTGTCTACCAACGCCCCTGATGTAATGTACATTTGCTGAAGCATTTTGACAACTCTGTGTCACATTGGTAGGGATTAGCTGAGCTGGGCTTGGGTCATTGCTATGTCATTGTCTAATTGCAGCCTTATAATGCTGTGAAAGGATCCAGGAACCCAAATGATCCTCCTTATAAAACGTGTTATGTTTCCAAAAGGTATCGAAATTCTCAACAAAAGTTATTCCCATTGAGCTGCAATAATCACGTAGTCAGTTGTGAAGAGCAAGAATCCTGCTAAAGCGTTCAATGCCACGATTCAGAGAGGGCACAGGGCCAGATATGGGTTTGTGTCTAGCAGAGAGTCAATCCAGTTTCAACTGTTCAGAGCTGCCCTTCATAATGTCATTAAAACCCACATGGACTACGATAGAATCGATTTCCGTGTGTCCTGACGTAGTACATTTGGGAGAAGCTTAGTAATGTCATTTACTCGAGCTCCGGGATAGGACATTGTTTTTGCACCAGGAACGGTCACATTTCTTACCATGGAGCTGCCCAAAATCACAGCTGGTGAGAAGGACGAGGAAATCCGCCCACTCCCACGCTTCACAGGATGCAGGCCTCCGACAGATGGAGAAGCCCTGCTCGATCCAGAGCAGGGACGGAAGGTTGCCGACATCGACTTTGAAATCGTAGTAGTAGGCACTGCGGCCGCAGACACCCCCAGCACCGAAGGTGCAGGAAGATCAGGCTCCAGGACGGCAAAACTATTTGTTGTTTGTATCCACTCTGGGCCTCTCATTGGGAGTGTAGACTGCTTTGCGGGAGGTTGTTGTCTGTCTTCGGCTTCCACGGCTCGTGACATGCGACCATCGTTGATTGCCTTTCTCCTTATAAATAATATAATAATAATAATAATAATAATAATAAGCCATTTAGCAGACGCTTTTATCCAAAGCGACTTACAGTCATGCGTGCATACATTTTTGTGTATGGGTGGTCCCGGGGATCGAACCCACTACCTTGGCGTTACAAGCGCCGTGCTCTACCAGCTGAGCTACAGATTTGATGTGCTCCTTCGACGGCGCTATCAGATGGGGGAGCTCCGCGCAGCACTGGCCAGTCGGATAAACGACAAGGTGGAGATGCATCCAACAAGCGCGAACGCCGTCCAGCCACCGGCGTAGAAAATGTAAACATTCCACTCTGCATTTTCCACAGTTCTTACGTAGGCAGGTGACCTGTGTGATCAAGGAAGCCACCTCAAGACTATAATTCTCGGCAAGTAAACAAATTGCCACATTGGAACTCCGAGTGATCCGATTTGTCCCGAAACAAAGCGTAATAGATACAGCTCCTACAGCGCTGGAACCGTTCATTTAGTTCTCCAGACAAAGAGGTTTCCGTTGCAAAACTCATCTGGTACCAACTTCGTTAGCTTGATGGCTAGTAGCTTAGAGTCTCTGTCAAGCAGGCTTAAACCTGTCTCTTAAACGGGATTCCGGGTAAGGATGCTTTAGTGAAAAATAAGCGTTGGGTCACGTCAATTTTAAATTGGCTGAGACGGAATTTGTTACCGGATATAATTATTTGCTCAGCTGGTGTACTCAGCATCGTGGCTAATTTGGCCAGGTTGGCCTATGAGAAAAGCTAGCAGCTAGCCATTTTAGACCAAATGGTTAAACCATGGTCTAAGCAAATTTCACAAGTATGGCCCCCCCATTGTTCAAGTTCATGCAAAACCAAAAGCGGTAGTGCAGATAAAAGGATAAGGTATTAGAGTATGTACATGCTGTGCAATGTAGACAACAGGCTAACACCTATTTGAATACACCTCTTTATTAAAAAGCTCTTTATAGCATATACAGCTGGAAGGGAAATTATCTTTATGAAATATTAGTGAAATCCCTTATGTATCTGTAGTTTGTGTATTTCCGAGAGCTTCACGGTGACGTTGTACTCATAGCTTCCATTGTGTAGTCCAGTTCTGAGTTTTTTATTGGTTAGGGTTTCCCAGTAGTGGTGCCAGTTCCCATCTTTGTCTTCCCCAAATCCATACACATTCACCTGCATTGGAAATAAGTGTTTAGAGAGTTAGTTTAATAAATGTTTACCAAAAAGGTTTTATTTATGGCAATGTGGTATATTGTGTACGGAGCCTATACACCTACATGATTTGGGCCAGTAATGTGTGACGATACCACATATTGTCAGAGCTATGCTATGTAAATTCATTAGGTGTCAGGGTTGGTTTCCTGCACTGCAATTGTGTGTAGTATACAGCGTGTATTGTGTGTATCGTATACAGTGTGTATCGTGTGTAGTACAGTGTGTAGTATACAGTGTGTATTGTGTGTATCGTGTGTAGTACACAGTGTGTAGTATACAGTGTGTATCGTGTGTAGTATACAGTGTGTATCGTGTGTAGTACACAGTGTATCGTATACAGTGTGTATCGTGTGTAGTACACAGTGTGTAGTGTAGGGAGGTGAGAAAGTACACTCCTATCTACATTCCTAGCAGAGCGTGTTGATATTTAGTATTTATTAGGATCCTCATTAGCTGCCTAATTGAAGATATTATTACTCTAATATTACTAATGTACAATATAAAATCCACAGTGCCTGCAGCTATGGAACCCTGACCTGTTCACCAGACCTGCCATTTTCAACTCTCTCTCTCTACCGCACCTGGCATTTCAACCTCTAAATGCCCAGCTATGAAAAGCCAAGTGACATTTACTCTTGATGTACTGACCTGTTGCAACCTCTACAACCACTGTGATTATTATTTGACCCTGCTGGTCATCTATGAACATCTTGGAGAAAAATCTGGCCTTAATGGCCATGTAGTGTTATAATCTCCACCCGGGACTGGCCACCCCTCAGAGCCTGGTTCCTCTCTAGGTTTCTGCCTTTCTAGGGAGTTTTTTCCTAGTCACCGTGCTTCTACATCTGCATTGCTTGCTGTTTGGGGTTTTAGGCTGGGTTTCTGTACATCTGCGGATGTAAAAAGGGCTTTATAAATAAAATGTGATTGATTGATAACCACAACATTACTGCGTGTTAGAGTGTCTCTCTTTACAGCCCGTGTTGTGCCTTGGTGTTGTTGTATCTGTTGATATCTATCGGTCGTACCTCGTCACAGATGTGTAGGGCCAATATCAAAGCCATGAATCCGGTGGAGGGGTATTTTCCTTGATTGTCAAGCCAGGATTCATGAACATATTTCATAAACACAGGATTCAGAACCAATACCTGCATGGAATACATTGCACATTACATGTCTATCAACCTGATTGAATTAGAAAAATAGGAATTATGTCTATTGTGATGCATCAAATTTGAGAAGTAACTTTGTTAGATTGATATTGTGTCTGAGATCGGATGCAATTATGCACTTTTAATACACTCCCATTCTGATGCCGTCTCAAACTATGACTTGTAATGACAGATTTGCCCTTAGGCAAATAATAATACAAATGTCCCGTGTAGCTCAGTTGGTAGAGCACTACGCTTGCAACGCCAGGGTTGTGGGTTCGATTCCCACGGGGGACCAGTATGAAAATGTATGCACTCACGAACTAAGTTGCTCTGGATAAGAGCGTCTGCTAAATGACTAAACATTTCAATTATGTCTGACATCACCGTCTCCTTTGTTAGAAAACCACCTGTAAAAACATTGATCCCCCCTAGTGGTCTGAATATTGACTTTGATCTCAGGCCCTTTTTATGACCAATTATATGTTTTTGTTAACAGGTCTTGGAAATGAATGTATTCTTTCCACAGCTTATCAGCGTACACCCAATGTGTCCCCCTGTTGATGATGCTTATTATGCATTATGGTTGAACCAAAAGATTACATGTAACAAAAACAGTTAATGAAATTGGAAATATTTAAATATATATATGTGATATTAAATGAAACAATGTATGTTGATGCTGATGATAACAATGGCATAATATATGCAATACGCTGTGGACTATTGTCTTTTAACAGTTTCGCTTAATTCATTCTGATTAACCTAGCAATTACGACACACCCATCACTATTGTCATTGGTTGCACTAATTGCACTGTTTGTCTACATAACCTGGTTCAAGCATTCATGACATCACCCTGAAGAAGGCACAGTGATGCCAAAACATTGGTGGTTTCTTTCCCAGTAAATGACTGGGAGTTTATACATAGAGTTTATACATAGAGTTTATACATAGAGTGTGCAACTCCCTTTATAGCTTACAGTTTATTCATCATTAGTCAGCACCTTCTACATAAAATAATGTTCCCTGGGTGTGTCGTTAGTCAGCACCTTCTACATAAAATAATGTTCCCTGGGTGTGTCGTTAGTCAGCACCTTCTACATAAAATAATGTTCCCTGGGTGTGTCGTTAGTCAGCACCTTCTACATAAAATAATGTTCCCTGGGTGTGTCGTTAGTCAGCACCTTCTACATAAAATAATGTTCCCTGGGTGTGTCGTTAGTCAGCACCTTCTACATAAAATAATGTTCCCTGGGTGTGTCGTTAGTCAGCACCTTCTACATAAAATAATGTTCCCTGGGTGTGTCGTTAGTCAGCACCTTCTACATAAAATAATGTTCCCTGGGTGTGCGCCAGCTCATGCTTTTTTATTAGGGAACCTCCTATAACCATATTTAACTGTTTGTTTTAAAAAAGTGTTTTTATATTTACATGGCTCTGCCCATACCACACATCCTCAATTCCAAGCAGACCTACTGTCCAAGAGACAGTATAAAAGATCATGAATTAGATGTCATTGACTCTGTAGCTGTATTATAACCATAATAAATTAACAAGGTGACTCACCAAATCTTTGTTGGCCTTTATCTTCTGTCTAAGAGGTAAATATGAGCTGTTGAATAAAATAAGACTTAATTTCATCTAGGAAGTGCTAGCTATGTTATCTTAGAAAAATGCATGGTGTTTCCCACTCCAGTCCCCCCAACAGCACACATGTTTGTTGTAGCCCCTGGACAAGCACACCTGATTCAACCTGTCAACTAATCATCAAGCCCTCAATTAGTTGAATCAGGTGTTTTTGTCCGTGGATACAACAACAACATGTCCCGCTGGGGGAACTGGAGGACCGGTGTTGAGAAACACTGTTATAACTAATCAGAAGTGTCCACAATAAGTTGTTACTCACAAAGTGATGTTAGTCCCAGTGGTCACGGCGCCTGGTAGCCACTGTCCAGTGTCTTGAAAGGGATCAGCAGGAACCTAGTGGCGTTCTCCAGATCTATGGCACTCTCTGGGTACATGACGTGATACGTGGTCCGGTTCCCAACATCCTCCTCATAGCCAGAGGTAAGAGCCATGTTCATTCTGGACAACACAGCAGGAATTCATACCATGACTGCAATATTTCAAAGCTCTTAGTGACCGCATGGGTAGCGCCATTGAGGGCTCTCTTTATTTTAAGTAGTTGATTTCTTCTTCAACTTCTATGAGTTTATTGGCAGTCAGTAAACAAACAAATGGTGCATACCTCTATCTGGAGTGGTGCTGTCTGTACAGGCATAAAGCCAAGGTTGGTGATTTACTGCCACCTATGGAAGGTTTGCTCCTTTCTACTGGAGCGTACAGTCGTTCCCTACTTCCCACAAATCTAAAAGCATTGGATTGGTGGAGGCCTGGGTTAGCTAGTGAGAGTTCCACCATATATCTTATATAGTCATTTCCTTTCAAATCAGGGAAGGGAAGTGAACAAGTGCACACTTTGAGCTAGTGGGGATAATTGGGACATAGCCGTTAATGAATTGGCTGATCCCTCCTGCTGACGTGGTTGGCAGGCACGTACACAGATAGGGTTCTACCTGTGCCTGAGGACCTGTCCCTTTTCCCTCCCACTTGCCAAGTGGCCTTTTGGGTGGTGGTATAAATTCTATTGTTTTGTCATTGTTGTTCTGAACACACTGCCCCCCCAAGTTGATGTGACATCTTCAAGTTCGCCACCCCGACCCCTGGTCTGCCCTGTACGGAGCCAAACGTGCATGGTTTGAGATGCGGTCACCAGTTGAGTGTGTGTCGTAAGCTACCTAGTTTAAATGTCAACAGTGCTGCCACAGCAGCATAACATTTGATTTACATAATATTCGGCCTGGTTGGCTGATCGCCGACGCGCAGCAGAAAGACGGGCAGTTACCGGTGGGTGTCCTTTTTTTCCATTTTGAGCACCTGCCCCCTAAAAGGTCTGCGCACTGCCCTGCTGTATGGAATCCTGTGATCCTTCCTTAACCCATAGGAAGTCCCACCCAGTTGACTAATTCAAAATGGCATAAGTCTTCAATGGCACAGCCAATGCTAAACCAGGCTTTGTGGCAAGGACGCCCTCTGTCAACACCCTCTGTTGGCCTACCTTATGATGACGTCACTGGAGTCGATGACGGCTCCATAGTGGGAGCGTTTGAGGTTCCCAGAGTTCCCCACCACAGCACAGGTCCCATGGCGCTCAGGGTAGAGGTCAGCATCGGGGATGACCTGGAACAACTTCTCCACCACCTCGCTGAAGTCGGCTGTGCTACGGTCATTCTGCATTTTCTGGTGATAAGATGGTACTTTATTTGATTGCGCCAGCCAAGACATAAAACACCAATAAATACAGATCAATGGTCAAGCAGCACAAAGCAGATGACATCAGCCCAAACCCTCACACACTAGTCAAATCTGATGTACGTATATTGTGTGATTGTATATAATGTTCACCTGCAGAGGGAAATGAGCTGTTAAATCTGGTGCAATGCATCATTTCTCAGTATACTGAGACTTATGTTTGGATTGGTCATTGTCCCTGTCCAGAAAAACAGGTTATTGTTGACTACAATAGCAATCAGTTAGTCAGTTGTCAGTGACCACGCTTGTATTGCAGCCTGTGAAGGAGCTGGCCTTACCCGATCACTTAAAAAGGCTTAAAAACAAAACAGAAGTAAAGTGTGAACAAAAATAAGCTTAATTTATTGTAAAAGGCCAGGATAAACCAAGCAAAACCAGGCTGCATTCACACAGGCAGCCCAATTCTGATCTTTGTTCCACTGTGTAGTTTGACCAATAAAATCGGATCATTTCACATCAGATCTTTTTCGGCGCTAAGCTGATTGGTCAAAAGACTAATTAGTAAAAAATAAAAATAAATGAATTGGGCTGCCTTTCTAAATGCAGCCACCTTACACCCACAATGATCTGTCAAGCAATAACACACCAGTTCATTCAATAATTGGGTCAGAGGGACAGTGTTCAATTAACCAGCCAATCAGGATGCACACCCAATTAACAGGGAAGAGGCACAATTGACATTGTAGCTATAGTATTGCCTGGAATGATGAATGGTTAAAATGAAAGGAATTCTGCATACAACTTGTTTTATCCAATAGATAAGCAATACATTAAAACAATGCCCTTGTAGTGAAGGGCTCACTCATTCACACAGTCTAAACCCATCCAATAAAAGTTCATTCTGAATTCAACTCCCTCATATAAACACCTCAAGAGAAAATAAACATGCAACAGTAGGCTATTAAAAAAGGTGCTTACCTTAAGAAAATAATGAACATTTCAATGTATAGTGGTAGTGAGTGTTTGGGACATTCATTGAGCAACAGGAACGTTAATAGGCTAATCTACATTGGAGGCTACTGTGACAGTTGATCAATCCCACTGGACAAAAACTGTTTGAATAAATGTTGTTTCCACATAATTTCAACAAAACAAATCTATATGATGACCTTGAATCAACATGGAAAATTGATTGGATTTGCATAAAGTCATTAATGTAAGGGAATGTCGTCTTCACCCAACTTTTAACCTAAATCCAATGACATGGTTTAATGTATGGTTGATTTCACGTTAGTTGACAGCTCAACCAAAATGTAAATCAAAAGTTGATGTTGAAATGATGTCGGTGCCCAGTGGGGTTGTTCTTAACAGATGGGGTAAGCTAGTGCAATAAAGTTTTGAATAATCAATCATTTACCCGCCACAGGCTACTCTGGTGAGATGGGGTGGACGGTGTCTTATTTTTCTAATTGGTTTTCTTTTAACAGTTGACTCAACAAGCATAGTAGGCTGTTTGTTGTTGCTAGGGTCTGTGTATAGGCTATAAATTCAATAAATTATAGGCCTATTACTGAATGCATTGGACTTGCGCTATAAATGATTTTATTTATCAAATGTTTTTTGTTATGCCTTTTTGTTTTAACATAATGGAAAATATATATGTTAATAAATAAAAAATATATAGCCTACCCGCCACCACGTTCTGGTATCATTGGAGAGTTTCTTGTTCTCCCTCGTCAGAAATGGTTTGATAGATCTGATGAAGCACTTCTGAAACCATGGGTCATCGTCCGGCTGTGGAGAGAAGATCCCGTCTAACGGCCGAAGGGCATTTGTAACAAAATCCACAAGTGAATTGGAGGATTGCTGTCCAGAATAAAACACAACTATAGTAGTGAAGCAGAGTAGAACGGTGGTTAGAAAACCTTTTCTAATCCTGAAGATATTCATTTTGTGGGTGGCACAGAATCCTCACCACCTGTGAAGAGATCCATAATGTGAAAACGCCCCTAATATTAATGCTGCTTTCACAACATCTGGGAACTCGGAACTCTCTGACTCCCGAGCCTTCAACACAAATGGGGAACTAGTCTTCTTCTTCTTCTTCTTCAGTGGGGTTTATCGGCGGTTGGCATCTAACGGTATGGTGCATCACTGGACTGTACTGGAGTACAACTTCCTTATACTTTGCTTGAAAAAATTAATAAACAAATACCCTGCCATCTAACACTACACTCACAAAAAACATTACAAAATAAAAATAACACCACCCTACTCCACTATTTAAATCTATTTAGTCCTACCTCAGGCCAACAACCTGAAAGGATGTGACACTACTACTTAACACACCCTGTAACTCTTTTGATGTCAAGTCTCGCACACCCAAATACCTCTCTGCAGTTGCCAACACAACCTCAATTTTTGGCGACTTACGTTCCATCCCTGAAAGTACAGTTAATAACCATTGCTATAAATGCTAAAAATCCAATCTCACTGAAACATGTATCACTTGTTGGCCTATCCCACTGTACTGGTACAGATCTACTACTCACACCACTCCTCTCAGGATCCCTCCCCCTTGACCCATTTTCCACTACTTTCTTCACTGCCTCAGCATATGACAACTTCTTCACTACTCTAACCCTGGAAACCTCAACCTGCCTCTCTCGCACGGGACATTTCTGTACCCCAGCCCCATGGGAACCCCTACAATTAACACATACCACCACTTTCCCCAATGCTACAAATTACTTTGTCTCATGCCCTTCTGCACACTTCTCACACCTAGGAACCTCCCTCCTACACACTGCTGCCACATGCCCATAAGCTTGACACCTGTAACAACGTAATGGATTCGGCACAAAATCTTGTACAGAATAACTTATATATCCTAACATCACTTTGTCGGGCAAAGACTCAACATCAAAACTCAAAAGAACAGACAATGACTCTTCTGTTTCTCCACTCACGCCACCCTGTCTGTGTCGCACCAAACGACAAGCATCACAAACACCGGGAATCTTCCTCTTCAGTTGGTCAACTTTTACATTTACCCCTACCCCAGTAATCTCTCCTTTCAATGGCACCCTTTTCTTGAGAGCAAAACAATTCACATCTCTTGTCCCCATTCGTTTAACGCGGAGCGCCTGCTCCCTCTGACCAGCAGAAACACAAACAATTATCACCAGACCACTTCTGGTTACCCTCACCGATTCCACAGCACCCAACTCTGTTTTCACCCACCCTGAAACCACAAATGGATCAGCCAAAAAACGAGCTCCGACTGGGAAAATAAGTTTTGAACGGTCATCCAACTCAGAATTCCAAGTCAGGAACTCGGGCCTCTTTCTAGAGCTCCGACCTGAAGATCACTGACGTCATGATTCGACCTTGTTTTCCCCCCCCGAGTTACCAGTTGTCTTGAAAACACCATAAATCCAGAGAATGCCAGACTTTGATGACAAAACTTGCCCTCAAGAAGGACCACTGCGCCACCTTCAAGTGAGCACAGCACAACAAGGTGAGTCCAAAACTTTCTTGCTTGTCCTAGAGAGATTTACACGGTTATCAAAACGTCACGCCAGGGTAAGCCTACACAAAACACAGCCCTTATTTTAAGTGTTTCTAAAATCCCCTATGGGAAAAATGATTGGTGGAAAAACGATTGGAACCATTTCACTCTTTGACCGCTAGATTTCATGGGTATTATGACTCATACTGTGGTACTCTATAGGCTTTGCTAAACGTAGCATGGCAGAGTTAGTGCCAACAAAAATACTATTAATATTGCTCTCTATTAGGCTACAGATAAGTTACAATGAACTTCACAGGGTGGTGAAAGTGCACGGTGATGAGCTAGATGCTGGGTTTCCAATAAATATCGAGGGTCTTATTCTGGTGACATGATGATCGATGCTTGGCTGCCGTTTGACAAATAAAAATTCTCACTCTTGTCCATAATCTCATCAACAAAAATAAACAATTTCAAAGATTTTACTGAGTTACGATTCATATAAGGAAATCAGATTTGAAATAAAATCTTTAGGCCCTTATCTATGGATTTCACATGACTGGGAATACAGATATGCATCTATTGGTCACAGATACCTTTAAAAAAAAAGGTAGGGGCATGGATCAGAAAACCAGTCATTATCTGGTGTGGCAACAATTTGCGTCATGCAGCGCGACATGTCTCCTTTGCATAGAGTTGATCAGGCTGTTGATTGTGGCCTGTGGAATGTTGTCCCACTCCTCTTCAATGACTGTGCGAAGTTGCTGGATATTGTCAGGAACTGGAACACGCTGTCGTACACGTCAATCCAGAGCATCTCAAACATGCTCAATGGATGACATGTCTGGTGAGTATGCAGGCTATGGAAGAACTGGGACATTTTCAGCTTCAAGGAATTGTGTACAGATCCTTGCGACATCGGGCCGTTATATAAAGAAGCTTCAGTTCAAGTTGTTTTAATTCATTCACATGGCAGAATACAATTGAACTAATAGAAAAGGAAAAAAAAACATACAAAAACATACATTTAAGGAACTTTATTGTTGAGGCTGTTAGGAGTTGATGTTTAATAGGTGACTCATGAAGAGGACGTATCAGGAAGAAGTTCGTAATTAAGCATCCTGGTAGTGTCATCATCCATTTGGTGGACCACCATAGAGATGGATAGAGATCTCTACCTGATAGTGGTAGGTGTCATCATCGATTTGGTGGGCCACCATAGATATGGATAGAGATCTCTACTTGGAAATAACAATTTTTTTGTTTAGTTAATGAGTTGCAATAAAGACCTTGGTTGAAATTCTGTGGTGAAGTGGTACCGATATTGTGTCAAAAGTCGTGTTTACCCTACCCTACCATACAGTCAACTGTTTGAGACAAAAAACGACACTTTGGAGAGTTTAGGTCACGTGAGGCTACATTTCAGCTGTACTGTCG
Source organism: Coregonus lavaretus (assembly GCF_964263955.1). Taxonomy (NCBI): domain Eukaryota; kingdom Metazoa; phylum Chordata; class Actinopteri; order Salmoniformes; family Salmonidae; genus Coregonus; species Coregonus lavaretus. The sequence continues at coordinate 132,099 of NW_028165203.1, read as the reverse complement.
AAGTCAAGCCATGAAGATTTGCAACTTAACTTACAGATTGATGACGTTAGCAACATTGTAGCGTAGCAACTTAGGTTGTCATAATACAAACAAATCCTTCAAAACGTCTACTTTCAAATTGCTGTTAGAAGAAGTTGCTGATGTGTATGCACACAAAGATTTGACGTTAAACATTTTAATGTACATGTAATATCAAATCAAATCAAATCAAATTTTATTGGTCACATGCGCCGAATACAACAGGTGCAGACATTACAGTGAAATGCTTACTTACAGCCCTTAACCAACAGTGCATTTATTTTAAACAAAAAAGTAAGAATAAAACAACAACAAAAAAGTGTTGAGAAAAAAAGAGCAGAAGTAAAATAAAGTGACAGTAGGGAGGCTATATATACAGTAAAATAAAGTGACAGTAGGGAGGCTATATATACAGGGGGGTACCGTTATAGATTTGATACACACACTGCTGTTATTAATTAATTTTGGGGAATGAAACTAATCCTTTGTGCTCCTTTCTGTCAAAATACCATGCATGATAGGAGACAAATTGGACCGGTCTTTTACCTCAGCTTAGCTTCACTGTGGAGCACCTATTGTGACGTCTCTTGTCATCGTACAGCAAGCCTACTGTACACATTGTTGTTAAAACGCAGCCCGACTGGTTTGCCTACTTTTCTTCATAGTTATTACTCAGTATTCTCAGCTTGATGGCAGTCTCACAATGCTTCTCCCTCTCCTCTCCTCTTTTCTGCTAAGGCTTGGCTTACCATTTCTCCAATTTAACCATGACGTCATAAAAATAATTTCTATCAACTGCTGTACTACTGCTATCCTTACTCACAGTCTCATTGAAATTACGTGGAAACAACGTTGACCCAACCAGTGTGTTCCCAGTGGGTATATTGAGATTACGGTGCAGGTAGTAAAGGTCAACTGATTTAAATATTAGTGGAACTTGAAAAACATTGGATTTGGCAAAATATGCACCTCCCTTTACAATTATGTGTGTGCTAGTTAGCTAACAAAAAAACCATGTAGATAGACTATCAGGTGTGGTTTTAGTTGGACGAGGTAGTAAGGAGAGGGAAGACATGTACAGTAGTTAACAACAGATCGTGTGTTCTTTATGTGAAGATGGAGTTGGCTTCGTTTACACTGGAATGTGTTTCAAAGCTACTAAAACAGAATCTGTTTTGCTAATCTGATCTGACAATGACTCAGCAGTTGTGACAGGGGGGAGGTGATAGACCTGGTGGAGTGGTGCCAGGAAAATAACCTCTCCCTCAACGTCAACAAAATGAAGTAGCTGATTGTGGACTTGTTATGTGGGCAGCTTGTCTCTCCCTTTTCTGTTTCCCTTCCTCCTTGTTTTGTCCCCTCTTTGTCTGTTGTATCTGTATGTGTGTTTGTCCCCTTTATGTGGGTGTGTCTGGAGTGGATCAGGGGGCGTACTCAGGATCTGCCTCTCCTGCGGGTTGTTTCCAGTGATTCCTGCCTACGCAGCTGCATCCTATTCTCTCATCAACCTGCACTACAAATCCTGGGCATGGCTCTCCACCGGCGCCAGATCGTTGTTCTTACCAGAGCTTTCAGACATACCTGCCTGCCTGCCTGCCTGCCTGCCTGCCTGCCTGCCTGCCTGCCTGCCTGCCTGCCTGCCTGCCTGCCTGCCTGCCTGCCTGCCTGCCTGCCTTCCTGCCTGCCGGTCTGCCTGCCTGCCTCAGCCTCTCCTTCCTCCGGAGCCGACTAGCCCACTCTGTTCCTTTACTTCAGTTGTTTTTTGGACTAAGACAATTTGAACTTTTATTAAAATAATTTTTGTTTCTTCCACTCCCTTTGTCGTGTTTGTTTCTCTGAGTGCTGCGTTGAACCATAGCCTAACAGAACGATCTGGCCATGGACCCAACAGAGAAACGGCACGGGGCAAACGAAGACAGCTTCCAACAAGCTATCCAGGCTCAAGGAACGTTGCTAGGACAGCATGACCAATTGATTCGGACTCTTTTGGAAAATAATCATCAACTGCTGAACCAGGTGACTCAGTTAACTACACAAGTCTCTAAATTGTCTGTTATCAGTTCTCCATCTCTCTCTGACCCCCAGTTTGATGCACCCCAAGTTGGTTCCTCTGACATTATGCAGGCTTCGTTCCATCGGGAACCCCCTGTCACATCGCCTGAACCGTTCAATGGAGAATTGGACAAGTGCCGGGGATTTTTGCTTCAGTGTGACTTGATTTTTCGGCAGAGACCACTGTCGTTTTCTACTGATTCCTCTAAGGTACATTATGTTCTGGGGCTGTTAAGAGGGAGAGCTCTGGTTTGGGCTGAGGCTGTGTGCTCAAATCAAACTTTGACTGGATTGACTTTTGCTGATTTTTCTGCTAAATTGAAGACTGTTTTTGACCATCCTGACCATGTGGGTAATTCCTCCAAGAGACTTTTTAATTTGAGGCAGGGTTCTAACAGTGTGGCTGAGTACTCTATTGAGTTCTGGACTTTGGCAGCGGACTCCAAGTGGAACAATGTGGCACTTCAAGGAGCATTTCTAAACGGTTTGAATGAAGCCATTAAGGATGAACTGGCTGCTCGTGACGAGCCACATGATTTACATTCTTTCGTTTCCCTGTCCATTAAGCTAGACAACCGGTTGCGGGAGAGGCGTCGGGAGAGAGTCGGTCGGCCACATCTAGGAGGACGAGTTCGCCAGCCTTCAACCACTCGAGTCTCGCCTCCCCGGAGCCGGCAGCTTCTTGTTCCTGATCCCATCCCGAGCACTGAGGAGGAACCAATGCAAGTGGGTCGAGCTCGACTACCTCCAGCAGAGCGGCAACGGCGCCTCCAGGCGGGTGAGTGCCTGTACTGTGGAGACGCCACACACATTCTGGCTACATGCCCATAGCGACCAAAAGACAAGGCTCGCTCGTAACGGTGGGTCTACTTGCGAGCCCAGAGTTAGATCCTGAACCCATCATTCCCCGATTACAAGTACCTGTAACCTTACGTTTCCAGAGTCATTCCCTGCCTCTCTCAGCTCTCATAGACTCAGGTGCAGAAGACAACTTTATTAGCCACCAGTTCGTTACACAAGCTCGTATCCCCGTGGAGCCACTACCTACCCCCATTCGAGTCACAGCCCTTGATGGGCGCCTCCTCGCGGAGATAACTCATCAAACCACCCCCCTCTCCCTAGTGATTTCTGGCAATCATTGTGAAAGCATTCAGTTAAGAGTTATGTCTGGCTCAGCTACCCCCCTTATCCTTGGTTTCCCCTGGTTGGCTCTTCACAACCCACAAATGGATTGGACACGTCACACCATTCTCAGTTGGAGCACTAAGTGCCATTCGGAGTGCCTTAGGTCAGCGGTTCCCCCCACTAAGTGTAACCCAACTCATCCCTCAGCTCCTCCCGATCTGTCGTCTGTCCCCAAGGAATACCATGACTTAGCGGAGGTTTTCAGTAAGGACAAGGCTCTGTCTCTACCACCACATAGGCCTTATGATTGCCCCATTGAACTGCTTCCTGGTGCTCCCTTGTCCTCTAGTCGCTTATACAATCTGTCCCGACCGGAAAGGGAGGCAATGGAGCAGTATATTGGTGATTCTCTGGCCTCGGGCATAATCCGTCCCTCGTCGTCTCCTTTGGGTGCAGGTTTCTTTTTCGTTGAAAAGAAAGACAAGTCGTTACGCCCCTGTATCGATTTCAGGGGTTTAAACAACATAACTGTTAAAAACAAGTATCCCCTTCCACTCATCAACTCAGCTTTTGAACCTCTGCATGGCGCCACGGTTTTCTCCAAGCTCGACCTCAGGAACGCTTATCACCTTGTCAGAATCCGAAAGGGAGATGAGTGGAAAACCGCTTTCAACACTCCACTGGGGCATTTTGAGTATTTGGTCATGCCCTTTGGGCTCTCTAACGCCCCTGCTATATTCCAAGCCATGGTGAACGATGTTCTTAGGGATTTTTTGAACCGTTTTGTCTTTGTATACCTGGATGATATTCTTATTTTTTCCAAGTCACCCGAGGACCATGAGTCACACGTCCGTCAAGTCCTTCAACGGCTCTTGGAGAATAAGCTGTACGTCAAAGCAGAAAAGTGTGAGTTCCACAAACGGTCTACATCGTTCCTTGGTTTCATCATTGAGAGCGGGCAGGTGAAGGCGGACCCCGAGAAGATCCGGGCAGTGACGGAATGGCCCACACCCACCACCCGTAAGCAACTTCAACGATTTTTGGGCTTTGCTAACTTCTACCGTAGATTCATTAAGGGTTTTAGTAAAGTGGTGGCACCCCTTACTAGACTCACATCCCCAAAAGTCCCTTTTCTGTGGTCCCCTGAGGCGGAGCAGGCGGTAGGGGTTTTGAAGGAACTGTTTTCCACCTCCCCCGTGTTGATACACCCCAATACCTCTCTGCAGTTTGTTGTGGAGGTGGACGCGTCGGACTCAGGTGTGGGAGCAGTCCTCTCCCAGCGCTCCCCCACTGACCAAAAGCTTCACCCCTGTGCTTTTTTCTCCAAGAAATTGTCACCCACAGAACGGAATTACGACGTTGGAAACCGGGAACTGCTGGCGGTCAAGCTAGCACTGGAAGAATGGCGGCACTGGCTGGATGGAGCTGAACTGCCGTTTGTGGTTTGGACAGACCACAAAAACTTGGCTTACATCCAAGCCACTAAGAGACTCAACTCACGCCAAGCCAGATGGGCCCTGTTTTTTAGTAGGTTTAACTTTATTCTTACATACAGACCGGGGTCAAGAAATGTTAAACCAGATGCTTTGTCCCGCCAGTTTGCTGACCCTTCGGAGACCAGCGAGCCTGAGGCAGTCCTGCCTTCCTCATGCGTCGTGGCGGCAGTACAGTGGGAGATCGAGTCTCTTGTGAAGACTGCACTTGCCACGGACCCGGGACCGGGTGATGGACCTCCCAACCTACTCTTTGTTCCCGAGACGGTCCGGTCTCAGGTGTTGCAGTGGATTCACACCTCCCGTTTTGCTGGTCACCCTGGGATGAGACGCACGTTGACGCTGCTTAGGAGACATTTTTGGTGGCCTTCAATGGAAACTGACATTCGGGCTTTTGTGGCAGCCTGTTCAACCTGTGCTCGGGGCAAAGCCTCCCATCAGTCCCCTTCGGGGCTGCTGCTACCCCTCCCAGTTCCCAGCCGTCCCTGGTCCCACATTGCCATGGATTTTGTCACCGGCCTACCCAAGTCTGAAGGTAATGATACTATACTTACCATTGTGGACAGATTCTCTAAATCTGTCCACTATATAGCATTACCAAAATTACCGTCTGCCAGTGAGACAGCGGACCTCCTAGTCCAACATGTATTCTGTCCCCATGGAATACCTGTGGACATCGTATCTGATAGAGGCCCACAGTTTACTTCCCGTGTTTGGAAGGTTTTCTGTTCTGCTTTGGGTGCTTCCGTTAGTCTGTCCTCAGGGTTTCATCCCCAGACCAACGGTCAAACAGAAAGAGCCAATCAAAACCTCGAAGCAACCCTTCGTTGTGTGGCTGCTCAACATCCATCATCCTGGGCCAAACATCTGCCTTGGATAGAGTACGCCCACAACTCCCTCACCACCTCTGCCACCGGTCTTTCACCCTTCGAGGTTACCATGGGTTATCAACCCCCTCTGTTTCCTGCTCAGGAGAAGGAATTGGCTGTTCCTTCGGTTCAGGAGAACCTCCGCCGCTGCCAGAGAGTGTGGAGCGATGCTCGGGAAGCATTGCTTCGGACCACCGACAGGAACAAGACGACAGCGGATAGGAGCAGGACTCCCGCACCTGTGTTTCATCCTGGTCAAGAGGTTTGGCTGTCATCAAAGAACGTACCTCTTCGTACCAAATCACGCAAGCTGTCTCCTCGGTACCTGGGTCCGTTTGTGGTGGAGTCCATCATTAACCCCGCTGCGGTTCGTTTGAAGTTGCCTTCAGCCATGAAGATACACCCTACTTTCCACGTCTCCCAACTGAAACCTGTGTCCTCCAGCCTTTTGTGTCCGCCGGCTGATCCACCTCCACCTGTTCGCCTCATTGACGACCATCCGGCCTACACCATCAGTAGGCTCCTGGACTCTCGGAGGCGGGGTAGGGGTCTCCAATACCTAGTCGATTGGGAAGGTTATGGACCAGAGGAGAGGTCTTGGGTCCCTAAGCGTTTTGTGTTGGATCCTCAGCTGATCACGGACTTCCATCACGACAACCCTGACAGGCCTGGTGGGTCGCCAGGTGGCGACCATTGAGGGGGGGGGGGTACTGTTATGTGGGCAGCTTGTCGCTCCCTTTTCTGTTTCCCTTCCTCCTTGTTTTGTCCCCTCTTTGTCTGTTGTATCTGTATGTGTGTTTGTCCCCTTTATGTGGGTGTGTCTGGAGTGGATCAGGAGGCGTACTCAGGATCTGCCTCTCCTGTGCAGCTGCGGGTTGTTTCCAGTGATTCCTGCCTACGCAGCTGCATCCTATTATCTCATCAACCTGCACTACTAATTCCTGGGCATGGCTCTCCACCGGCGCCAGATCGTTGTTCTTACCAGAGCGTTCAGACATACCTCCCAACCTGCCTGCCTGCCTTCCTGCCTGCCTGCCTGCCTGCCTGCCTGCCTCAGCCTCTCCTTCCTCCGGAGCCGACTAGCCCACTCTGTTCCTTTACTTCAGTTGTTTTTTGGACTAAGACAATTTGAACTTTTATTAAAATAATTTTTGTTTCTTCCACTCCCTTTGTCGTGTTTGTTTCTCTGAGTGCTGGGTTGAACCATAGCCTAACAGGACTACAGGAGACAGCAGAGAGAACAATGTGTATGGGTCATTGTGATGGCTGATTAAACCACCATTGCATGTTTTTTTCCAGATTCCCAGGGTGGCAAATGTCTCCGCAGTGTTGCTTTTGCATTACCCTACCTGTTTGACAACATTCCTCTCTTCTACAGGGTGAGTCATGGGACTAGGGATGAAAATGAGTTGTAGTTGGTGTTGGAGATGTTGATTATTGTACCTGAGGTACGACTATATATTTTGAGACCTAGCAGGCTCTGTACACTTTGTTGTCTGAGATGTTGATTATTGTGCCTGAGGTACAATGAGACTTAGCAGACTCTACTCACTCGGTTGTCAATGGTATAATTATGGCTGCGTGCATGTTCACTGAAATGCAGGTGTGCATTGAAGTGTATATATATATACTTGAACTCTGGTTCTGAACAGTTCTTAAATCCTGTACATACAATGCTATTCTGGTTCAACAGCCATTTGTACAACTGTGACAAGAGCCTATAGAAGCCTGTCACGCTAACGCATTCTATAGCCACGCTAACGCATTCTACAGCCACGCTAACGCATTCTACAGCCACGCTAACGCATTCTACAGCCACGCTAACGCATTCTACAGCCACGCTAACGCATTCTACAGCCACGCTAACGCATTCTACAGCCACGCTAACGCATTCTACAGCCACGCTAACGCATTCTACAGCCACGCTAATGCATTCTACAGCCACGCTAATGCATTCTACAGCCACGCTAACGCATTCTATAGCCACGCTAATGCATTCTACAGCCACGCTAACGCATTCTACAGCCACGCCTGTGACAAGAGCTTGGGCGAAGAGGTGAACAAGTGAAGTGAACCACTATGGCTTCTTGGTGGTGGATAGAGGTGAAGTCATGACAAGATACAATGCTGAAGGGGCAATGAAATGTTCTTCACATATTTCAGCACAGATGAATAAACTGGTAGCTGAACAGGAGCTCCAGATATACTGCAGTGAGGGACAGAGAGAGTTAGTGGTACCTCTGGTAGTATTACATTGACTATATGACTAGTACACAGTACTAAACATGTAGGCCTTGCTTTGTTTCTCTGATTTCCCAATGCTACTGAGGAGCAGGAAGAGACTGGAGCAGTGGGAAGTCACAAACTGTATATGAAGAAACAATCCCCTGAATGTTACATGAAGAGGAATTCTCAATATTCCTTCAATTTAGTTTTGCTTTCTTTTTAAACACATTATTTTTATACTAAATATATTGATCGCTTGATCATTTCTATACACAAACAATGGATATGTATCACAAACATATATCAGCAATATTAATATAATAACTGTATATCACCTCATCGATATTAGTGTCACAGTCTGACAGTCTAAGGCAGCATTTCCCAAACTAGGGGTCGCTTGATTTAAAAATGGGTTGGTGAGAGACTTTGTCGCTTTTATAGCAATGGTGGTAAACGGCACTGCGCAAGTAGAAAAAAAAAAGTATAGAAAGATTGACATCATTGTTTCTGCAGCTGAGCTATTTCTGGGATTAAAAGATTTAACATCTGAGGAGCTACACGGATTACTGACTCGTGCGGTCCCACTCTCTCAGGCCCCAAAGCCTGAACAGGGGATTTGAGGTTTCAAACGACTGAAGAGCGGGAATACATATAGATTAATTTTTTGTAAAAATGTTTGTGTAGTTTGTGTGGATTCATGTACATTTTCTCTTCCCCAGAGTGGAATCAACTTGTTTAGGGTGATTTTTTTCACCCGTGTCCAGTTGGTGGCGACAATACACCTTTTGCGTGTAGTTCACCAATAAATCTGAAGAAGAAGAAGGAAGTAACAAACCAGAGCGAATTTTGGCCCTGGTGAGGAGAACTATCAGGCAAAGAGGTCATGTTGGCATCAGTTCTGTGACACCATTGGAAGGGCGACACCTGTGGGAGAAGTGTGGGGGATGATTAAGAGGGGGAGTGGGATTATCCAGTGTTGTTGAGTGGGGAGGATATGGCAGTAACAGATGAGAGAGGCACTGGATAAGGTATTGGGGCTGTAAAACAGAGTGTGGGAGGAGGGGAAACTACCAGGCAGCTGGAAGGAGGTAGTAGTGGGACCAATCCGGAAGCCAGGGAAGGACCCAACGAGGCCATCAAGCTATCAGCCAACAGCTTTAACATCACATGTATGCAAGATTATGGAATGTATGACTACAGAGAGGCTAACTTACTTCCTGGAGAGCAGGGGGTTAGTATCGCCACACCAGAGTGGGTTCAGGAAGGGGAACTATGGATCCAGTGCTTAGAAGCAGAGGTCAGGAAGGCTCAGGTGAACAAGGAGACTGTTGTAGCTGTCTTTTTTGATGTGGAGAAGGCATATGATATGTTGTGGAAGGAGGGGGTTGCTAATCAAGCTTGATATTATGGGGGTACGGGGAAGAACATACAACTGGATAAAGAACTTCCTGTTTGGAAGGACTATCCAGGTGAGGGTGGGGAAGTCTTTATCAGGCGGCTAGCTGGTGGATAACGATACATCTCAGGGGAGCGTGATTAGTCCTCTGTTGTTCTCAATCATGATCAATGATGTGTACTCTCAGGTACGGACGGATATTGGGAGGTCGTTATTTGCTTATGATAGGGCCTTATGGAAGAGGGGAAGAAATGTGCCATACATAGTCAGGAAGGTACAGGAAGCAATTGATGCGGTAGAGCGGTGTGCATTAATGTGGTGATTCAGGTTCTCTGTAGAGAACTCAGACAGTGTTCTTTACCCGGAGGAAGGTGGGAGATGAGGTACGCTTGAGGTTATATGGGAGAAGCTTGGAGACGGTGGGGGCCTTCAGGTTCCTTGGGGTGTACTTTGACACTAGACTGACCTGGGCAGAACACATTGAGAGAGTGGTGGGAAAGTTTAAGAAGGTGCTAAATGTGATGCGCTGTCTGATGGGGAAGGAGTGGGTGGCTGGGCGTTCCTCATTGAGGACTATGTGCAGTATGTTGCATTGATCCGATCTGTAATAGACTATGGCAGTATAGCATATGGTTTGGCAGCCCGGACCTCACTGGAAAGGCTAGATGTCATACAGGGGCAAGGACTCAGAATATGTAGTGGGGCGTTTCGGACCTCCCCAGTGTCCACACTACAGGTGGAGATGGGGGATATGCCATTGGAGATTAGGAGACAGCAGCTGGCAATGAATTATTGGGTTAACCTACAGGGACATGAGGTGTCTCATTCTGCGAAATCGATTCTACTGGCATGCTGGGAACATGAGCGAGGACAGAACACAAGCTTTGGGTGGGTGGGTATTACCCAGGCGAGGGAGATGGGACTGTATGGAAGGGAGTTTAGCCCCACGGTAGCTATTCAACATGGCTACTCCCGCCTCCAGTAGTTGATTTAGAAGTGTTGGAGAGACTACCGAATGATAGGGAGGTTTGATCCATCTGATTTGTTTAATAGACGCATGAATACTGTATATCAGGATTTTGTGGCCATTTACACAGATGGTTCAAAAGATCCAAGGACAGGATGTACTGGGTCAGAATTTGTAGTGCAGGTATGTGGGGTGGCAGGCCGGAAACGTATTACAGATCACCTGGCTGTATATACGGCAGCGCTGAGGGCTGTACTGTTGGTCTTGCACTGGATGGAGGAAGTCAAGCCAGACAGAGTAGTTATTTGCTCTGACTCATTTGCAGTGTTGATGAGTCTGCAGTCATTTTGCTCACGTAGCAGAGAACACCTGTTGAATGAGGTACTACAAACTCATGGCAGGGTTAGACAGATGTTTACAGATAAGATTTACTTGGGTCCCAGCCCATGTGGGGGTGGAGGGGAACGAGGCAGCTGATGTACTGGCTAAACAAGCACTTAGTAGTGGGGGATGTTGATGTTATAGTTTCAATGAGCAAGGCAGAGGCAAAAAGCCCGATATGGACAGTGGTGGTGCAGAGATGGCAGGAGCAGTGGAACAGAGACACTAAGGGCAGGCGTCTATTCCAAGTACAGAGGAAAGTCGGGGAGGGGAGGACGGCAGAAAGAGACAGAAGAGAGGAGGCTATTTTTTACAAGACTAAGGCTGGGACACAGCCGGTTGAATAAGACCTTAAATGGGATAGGAAATCATCCAACAGGAAAGTGTGAATGTTGCCAGGGAACAGAGACAGTGGAGCATGTACTGATACGGTATGGGCAGTATGAGAGGAAAAGAGAGTGGCTGTGGCTGAGATCCAGTATGAAGGAGAAGGGGATACAGGAAATGAGTTTAAAGATGATACTGAGTAGAACGTCATTAGATATAGTGTCAAATATTTTGTTATCTTTTTTAAGAGCAACGGGGCTGGCAGGTAGGATTTAGTTTCTTCCTGTCTCTGGCCCACCCTCCAGTACGGTAGGTGGCGGTAATGCACCATAATGTTGGATGCCAATCGCCGATAAACCCCACTGAAGAAGAAGAAGAAGAAGAAGAAGAAGAAGAATTTTCGTCGCGCGAAGAGACGAGAATGCAGGCGGCGGTACGGAAACGTCAAAGCAATGCGTCCCAGTCGTCAATAAACCCCAGGTTTGAACATTTTGCTTGTGATTCACGTGTTTATATAATCGGCAAGTATTTCATGTTCCCATCTAGCGGGCCATTGGTATGAAGGCACCGTGCGTGTCTAAAGAGTCGCCCTGATAAGCCGAGGTGTCTCGGGCATTTGTCTATAAACGAAACGTAAACAGCTTTCTTTGCTTACTGAAATCTATACTTATATTAAACGTTAATCAAAAACAACCACTGACTGTTTGCTCATTGCTGTTGCTCTAAGACAGGGTTCCCCAACTGGGACATAAAACACTGTAAACCAGGAAATCAGCTTCAAGTGGTTTTAAACATGGGTACAAGGTGGGCGTTTCATAATTTAAATTCTTTGAAGTATTGACATGGGCGAATTGATGTAGTCAGAGCTAGATTCCATAAATCCTGGTCTCGGCTGCACTCTGTTGAAGTTTATCAGAAACTTCCTTCACCGTGAAGTTTAGTCTGCTAGGCTACGGTCAGACAGTTTCAGTAGGAAATATACTGTAAAGGCATAATCAGTCTGCCACTCAAAACTGCCCCCTTGGTTTCTAAACTAGGTTAGTTATTGCCTGTGCTTGCTGGCTGAAGTTCTTCTCGCCTTGTAATGTGCTCATGGTCAGTGTCATATGAGCAAGAAGAGGGAAGTTGTCAGCCTGTACTGCTTTCAGACGATGACGGCTGTGAAGGTTGTCAAGCACAGCTATACGACACCGTGTATCTTGGCTTTTATGTTGCCCATTATCATTAGCAGAGAGTTAGGAACAGATGGAACCTGTACAAGAAGATGGCTTGGAATGCATTGGACAGCGTATCCACCGTGGCAAACAGCCCACTGAATAACATGTATCGTATTTATTTACATGTCCTCGTCCTATTTCCCCCACTGGCGTTAACCTCGGAGGATCATGGCCAACAAAAACAACATAATAATAGTGATGAATAATTCAGTAGGCTACATGAACAGAAATATAATTATAATGTTATTTAAGTGTATTCATTTAGGTGAAGGCCTACCACAGCACTGTTGCATCCCACATATTGGCTTAATGTCTTGTTCATACATTGTCATTCTGTATAATGTTGTTTTGGAGTTGGAGGGAATTCATACTTCACAATGTGTCTTTATCTAAAGCCAACCAGGGTCGAAGCCAAAAGGGTCATCAATGAAGAGTCCACAGTTCCACTTTGACCTGTGGTTCTATCTCACAGTGCAAAACTGGGTACTGGACTTTGGAAGGCCCATTGTAATGGTATGGTCAAACTGCTGGGCGATTCAACGCCAGGACAGCCCGAAAATATTTTGGGGTATCTCAGATTGTTCTGGCAATTCTTACATAGAAACTTCATTGGGGTGAAGGATATTTGACATGCTTTTTACATTTGTATCACAAACCGTTTTTGAGAAAATCATGATGAAAGTAGCCATTTTAGGCTACCTCATATCCCAAAGAGGGATAGGCTTACCACACTGGGTGGAGTACGTTACTCCATAACAATGCAATACATCTTGAAGGAAATTATTGTTGACACATCCATTATGGATTATTTAGTCAACCATATAAGGTTCATGTGGAGGTGTATTTGAACAGGGATGGCTGCTGCACATTTCCAGTCCCTCCACTCAAGTGCAGGTTAACTTTGTATTGGTCTTTGTCAACGGAGTCATTTAGAGTTAGATTCCATGACAAATGTTGTCTTAAAATTGTCATAACAAATCATAATGAATGAACACGATCAAACATGATTTGATAGACTCTCTAATAGGTTGATAAACGTGTACTTCTATGATGCACAAACTATACCCTTTAATTCTCACGTTTGGCCACACCATTTTGAACTATTGTAACAAACAAGCTAATATATACGAAATGTAAGCCCTTTTTAGACCTATACATGCCTGCTGTAATGTAGTTTGGTTGAACTTATACAACCATTATGTAGAAATTATGTTTAACATAATAATAAATTACATTGATCAATCTGACACTAATATTATGTGAATAAATGCAACAGGCCCTGTGCGTCTCTGGTGGAATCTAGTCATGGTAGCGAGCATTACATCTCCTCTCAGTATGAAAATATAATGAACATGTGTCTAACTTGCACCGTTATCAAATTATTAAGAGACTAGATACATTTTACATTTTAGTCATTTAGCAGACGCTCTTATCCAGAGCGACTTACAGTTTAGTGAGTGAATACATTTTTCATACTGGCCCCCCGTGGGAAACGAACCCACAACCCTGGCGTTGCAAGCGCCAATGCTTTACCAACTGAGCTACAGGGGACTAGCTTATCCTGGCGACCAATGTTCTAGCATTAATATATTGAGGCAAGCAGATCAGAAACGTCAAGGTGGTACCCAAGAATGTGCCGTGTATAGTGAAAATAACAACTGTCAATAGACCTAAATGATGAGCGTATAGTCAATCAAATAATTACTCTGTAGAACGAGGAATGCATTTACTCAATTCAACTAATAGAATGTATTAGTCACAAAATAATGAACACTCAAACAATTGAGTGTACATGATACCTTCCAGAATACTCAGAGTAAAGGACTGTCACCAATAGGCTGAACGTGATGACACGTGTCTTCAGTTCAGAATCATCTCTAAAAGAAAAAGCAGTGCGACACAGGAGCTTGCTAGCAAGTTCTCAAAGTATAAGTGAATTCACTGTCCTTTCAACCAAATGCAAGCACAAACTCACCCCCAACCTGAATGAACATTTCTTTGCACTTTTGCTAGTAAAAACAAAAGACAGGAATTCGACAGATTCGAATCTAATCAACTGAATTTAAATTATAGGAGCGCACCCGTGTCGCTCCTCTTTGAGCTATCCGCCATCCGACGAACAAAACCTAAAAGTTTCCCTATAACAATAAATCCATACCAATTAAAGTACAATAAAACATACAAATTTGTAGCGTTTTATAAACTCTTGAAACAATCCAAACATGACAATTTAATTCACATGGTAACATTCATTTAGTCGATTCAAGTTTCATCAGTCTTCACACCTCTCCTGGCGTCAGTGACCCCAGGACTTCCATGTGATCCACCGATAAGATGTGTTTGACCCCTGTGATAGCCCACGAATGGTCAGCCATCCAAACAATGTCATAAATCGTGATTGAGTCTTCACGCTGGGCCTCAGCGACAGCAAGTTGCTAGTCGCGAGTATCACCTTCTCTCATTCTTCCACTACAGTAAGACCCTATGATCCGTGAACCGTACATGATACAGACAACATCCTGGTGTCATTATACTCCTTAGTGTGTGCTCTAACATGTGGAGGAGGGAATTGCCAGGGACCTCACGATACGATATTATCACCATGCTTAGGTGCCGATACGATATGTATTTCGATTCTCACGATTCTATAAGTATTGCGATTTGATACAGGATGTCTGGTGCGGAGAGATAAGAGAGAGCATGGGAAAATGAGTTTTGATCAGTCATGGAAATAAAAGTGCTGAAAACATGTTGGCTCACTATTTAAAAAGATGGAGAACAAGCTATAGGATACCTGAGTTTTGGCGAGTTTTATATTTTTTACAGATCTATACTCAAAGTATCGATATAATATCGGCCACAATAATATTGCGATATGTAACTGTAGATTTTTTTAATACCCCTTATCACTAATATGGAGTATGTCTAAATTCTGAAATGCAATTCTTCACATTTATTTAGTCAACATAAACATTTTAAATATCTCATAAGTACCCTTTTTGATTTTGTTAATTTTAAGACATTGGTTGGAAAAATATACTCTAACATGCTGACCAGACCACACCGTGCGCATGTTGATTTTGTCCGACCACACCAGACGTGATCAGGACACCCAGGTTGAAATATCAAAACGAACTCTGAACCAACTATATTAATTTGGGGACAGGTCGAAAAGCATTAAACATTTATGGCAATTTAGCTAGATTGCTAGCTAATTTGTCCTGGGATATAAACATTGGGTTGTTATTTTACCTGAAATCCACAAGGTTCTCTACTCCGACAATTAATCCATAGATAAAAGGGTAAACAGAGTTTGTTTCTAGTAATCTCTCCTCTTTCAGGCTTCTTCTTCTTCTATGGACTTTATATGGCGGTTGGCAACCAACTTTAAGATGCATTAACACCACCAACTGCACTGGAGTGTGGACCTCTCATCTTTCAATCACCCACGTGGGTATATGCTCCTAAAAACCGATGGGAGAGGTGGGATTTGCAGCGCGTCAGGCGTCACAAATAGAACCAAGTTCTATTTTAGCGCCTGGCTACGCAGACACTCGTTGAGGCGCGCGAGCAGTGTCGGTGCAATGATTTGAAAAACACGTATGTGTACATTTATTTACACGTGACGCGAGCGGTGTGGTCAGCATGTAAGGACATCAAATTTCCAGAGTTGTTTGTCTGCTAATTTTGAAGTTATGATACATTTTATTACCAACACAGTGAATGGGAAAATGGATTCAAATGGAACTTCCTCTGCTGGTGATTTGCTGAATGTGCAATCCTAAAAGAGGGCTATGATTTCTTAATGACCTATATTGTCAATTTCTGTGTATAAAATGGGTCATATCTTCAAAGGTACCAGAGAGCCCACTGACACTATAAGTATAATGACACCAAGATATTGTCTGTATCATGTACGGTTCACGGATCATAGGTTCTTACAGGAGGCATTTTCATCATGATAAAAACAAAAGAATACCTTGATACAAATGTAAAAAGCATGTCTAACATACTACCCTTCCAATAAAGTTTCTATGTGAGAATTGCCAGAACAATCTGAGATACCCAAAATATTTTCGTGCTGTCCTGGCGTGGAACCACCCTGCTACAATAATATATTTGAGTAAATAAGGAAGTGTAACAAACAAATAGCCTAGTTATAGCAGCATTCAAATCTATGAATGCAACCCTGTGTTGTATCCATGATTTCATTTAGATCATTCTCCCTCTGGAGTGGTTCCCCCTGAACAAACCCAGTGCTGGAGACTACTTTCACATGGCCTACAATGTCATCACGCCATTCCTACTGCTCAAGGTGGGTGACTGTCTGGAACCACCAAACACAAACTGCAACGCTGGTTGATACCGTTTGTTCACAATCACAGTTGGCCTATAAGAAGCTACAGTGACAATAAAATGTGTCCCAAATAATCTATTTCAATATGTAATTAATTAATTAATCTGATGAATTTGTGATGCACACATGCTATACTAAGCGTTTGTGTGTGTGTACGCACTGACTGTGTGTGTTTACATGCCCGTTAATGTGTGTGTGCTCTCGTCCCTCTCTGAGCAGCTGATTGAGCGGAGTCCCAGGGCCCTGCCTCGCTCCGCTGTGTACCTGAGCATCATCACCTTTGTGATGGGCGCCAGCATCCACCTGGTGGGAGACTCCATCAACCACCGTCTCCTGCTGAGCGGTTACCAGCTCCACCTGTCTGTCAGAGAGAACCCCATCATCAAAGACCTCAAACCTGCTACACTGGTAGGCTATACCTTTTTATTATATAAGATATACTTCGTTAGTCCATATGGGATGGAAATGTGTCTTCTGCTTTTTACCCAACCCCTCTGATACAATCTGACCAACGTATGCAAAATTATAGTTGTGGCTTAACCGAGATGAATGAACGCATGGTGCCTGGTAGAGCTCAAATGTATGCTGTTTTATATCAACCAACCCAAAAATGCTGATGATGTTTGAAAATGTTTCTTATTTTATTTATTTTAGATTGATTCGTTTGAACTTCTTTATTTTTATGATGAACAGCTGGGACATTTAATGTGGTAGGTATCGGATCATGTAGTAATTTCTTTTAATGGGATATTCTCTTCTGCGTAAAACTGGAATTGGTTGATATTATAACTTAGTTTAAAACCTGTTTTAAAGTGGTTGAACATTGACTGTTTTTCAAATGTAGTTGCTTTGATGTATTTATGTCTGTATATCTAAAAATCGAATCTAATTTTATTGTTCGGGTACACATACTTTGCAGATGTTATTGCGGGTGTAGAGAAAAGCTTATGTTCCTAGCTCCAACAGTGCAGTAATACCTAACAATACAAAACAATAAACGCAAGTCCCAAAAATTTAAATAAAGGAATTAAGAAATATAGGAATTTTAGAACGAGCAATGTCAGAGTCCGGAATATAAATATGTATGTATATGTTGGTATGTATAGACAATGAGATTATGGACAGTATATGAATAGAAAAGTTGTGTACAGCAGTAGTTATATAGGATGAGCCTTGACTAGAATACACTATATACATCAGAAGTGGGGAAAACAGTATGTAAACATTATTAAAGTTCAATATGTGTAATAAGTTGACATGAAGTAGTTTTCAACAGAGTTCTCTCTACCTCCAGGTATATTCCTTTCTTCGTCATCCTCTTCCTCTACTTCACCGGCTGTTTTACTCACGTCAAAGAGGATAAGACGATGCCCCTGTCTGGTTGGCTGCTACTCGGACCCAGTGCCCTCTACTATTGGTCAGTCCCCTCATTACTTCCTTATTTTTACTTCAGTAAAGTTTTCTGAGCAAAACAGCTCCAAGTGATTTTAATTTTGGAAATCTGTAGCAAGATATATGTGATCGTATACAAATGTAAGCAAGTTTTGAAATTATTGTTTTAGTCAAATATCTGTTTGGGCTTCTTGAGGTCAATTTGCAGTCTACAAATTATTTGTCATGATGTTCCGGCCCCCTGACCATCTGCTGAAGAAAAAATTGGCCCGCTGCTTAATCTAGTTGATGATCCCTGCCATACAACACTCCTTCCGTAGCCTCCAACTGCTCTTAACCACAAGTAAAACTAAATGCATGCTCTTCAATCGAACGCTGCTGGCACCCGCCCACCCGACTAGAATCACTACTCTCAACGTGTCTGACCTAGAGTATGTGGACAACTACAAATACCTAGGTGTCTGGTTAGACTGTAAACTCTCCTTCCAGACTCACATTAAGCATCTCCAATCCAAAGTTAAATCTAGAATCGGCTTCCTATTTCGCAACAAAGCCTCCTTCAATCATGCTGCCAAACATGCCCTCGTAAAACTGACTATCCTACCGATCTTTGACTTCGGCGATGTCATTTACAAAATAGCCTCCAACACTCTACTCAGCAAATTGGATGTAGTCTATCACAGTGCCATCCGTTTTGTCACCAAAGCCCCATATACTACCCACCACTGTGACCTGTACGCTCTTGTTGGCTGGCCCTCACTACATATTCGTCGCCAAACCCACTGGCTACAGGCCATCTATAAATCACTACTAGGCAAATCCCCGCCTTATCTTAGCTCATTGGTCACCATAGCAACACCCACCCGTAGTATGCGCTCCAGCAGGTATATCTCACTGGTCATCCCCAAAGCCAACACCTCCTTTGACCACCATTCCTTCCAGTTCTCTGCTGCCAATGACTGGAACGAACTGCAAAAATCTCTGAAGCTGGAGACTCTTATCTCCCTCACTAACTTTAAGCATCAGTTGTCAGAGCACCTTACCGATCACTGCACCTGTACACAGCCCATCTGAAATTAGCCCAACCAACTACCTCATCCCCATATTGTTATTTATTTTGCTCATTTGCACCCCAGTATCTCTATTTGCACATCATCTCTTGCACATCTATCATTCCAGTGTTAATACTAATTGTAATTATTTTGCACTATGGCCTATTTATTGCCTTACCTCCATAACTTGCTACATTTGCACACACTGTATATATATTTTCTGTTGTATTTTTGACTTTATGTTTTGTTTTACCCCATATGTAACTCTGTGTTGTTGTTTTTAATCGCACTGCTTTGCTTTATCTTGGCCAGGTCGCAGTTGTAAATGAGAACTTGTTCTCAACTGGCTTACCTGGTTAAATAAAGGTTAAATAAAAAATAAAATAAAATAAATAGAGGTTTGCTGAATTCTAATTGGCAATTGTACTCCATTGTGTGATTTATGTCATACTGTAAGTACCTGAAGTATGGGACATTTCACTGTGTGAAGCGTGGCTCAACTCTTTAAGTATTTTCTTCTAGAAAGTGAAAGTATCTTGACTGCAGCTCTCACTTCTGCCCCTCTCTCACACCTTCTCAGGTACTTGGTCACGGAGGGTCAGATCTTCCAACTCTTCCTCCTCACCTTCCTAGCTATGGTAGCCACGGTGATCCACCAGCGACATAAGGGCTCGGTCCCGGACGCCAACGGCCATTTTCTGTTCGCCAGCTTCTCTGTCACCATGTGCCTGGTCGCCGTGTGGGTGGCCTGGCTGTGGAGCGACCCAGTGCTGCGTAAGAAATATCCCGGTCTCTTGTACGTCCCCGAACCCTGGTCCTACTACACGTTACACGTCAAGGACAGCCAATGATGGGAGTGACAACAGGTGAGTGTCCACTATGATGCTAGTTTGTGTTAGCCTGGGTGCCAGTTTGATGATGATGGTTTGTGTTAGCCTGGGTACCACTATGATGCTAGTTTTTGTTAGCCTGGGTGCCACTATGATGATGCTAGTTTGTGTTAGCCTGGGTGCCAGTACGATAACGCTAGTTTGTGTTAGCCTGGGAGCCAGTATGATGCTAGTTTGTGTTAGCCTGGGTGCCACTATGATGCTAGTTTGTGTTAGCCTGGGAGCCAGTATGATGCTAGTTTGTGTTAGCCTGGGTGCCAGTATGATTATGCTAGTTTGTGTTAGCCTGGGTGCCAGTATGACATTGCTAGTTTGTGTTAGCCTGGGTGCCAGTATGATGAAGCTAGTTTGTGTTAGCCTGGGTGCCAGTATGACATTGCTAGTTTGTGTTAGCCTGGGTGCCACTATGATGATGCTAGTTTGTGTTAGCCCGGGAGCCAGTATGATGATGCTAGTTTGTGTTAGCCTGGGAGCCAGTATGATGATGCTAGTTTGTGTTAGCCTGGGAGCCAGTATGATGATGCTAGTTTGTGTTAACAATTAGTTATCCAGGTTAGGTTTGCATGGAGTAAGGAAAGTTATTATGAGCCGTCCTTCCATCACCACCCTCCTGTGGAATGGACTAATATTGACTTACATTTTGTAGAATTTACAGGTCTGAAACTTTCCTTCGCCAGATAAATGGTGTATCTGCTCTGCTCCCAAATGGTGGAATGACATCATCAGCAAGCGCCACATGGAGTGTGGATCAAGCACAGTGTTGTGGTGCATTCTGGGACAGGCCCCTCTTTTCTACAGTTGCACCCAACCCCGTCTACATGACAATGACCATCTTACAGTATGTAATGTTACAGTATTCATTTAAAATGAGCCAAACTTTGAAATGAACTCAAAGAAAGGTCAGTGTCGTATGTACTTGAACATCATTGGATTGCTTCATGTAAGTTGTTTAAACATTTGAAAATCAGATCATTTTTGTAATAAATGTTTCTTACTCCACTTTATGTGTATTGTGTTTATGAGCTTTGAAGACATGTTTAACTTTACTTGCTTATAAGGTATAACAGATATCATCATCATCAGGGTTTTTCCATACTGAAATAAGTCATATGTCTCCTATAGCAGATTTACATTTGACATTTTAGTAATTTAGCAGACGCTCTTATCCAGAGCGACTTACAGTAGTGAGTGCATACATTTTCATACTTTTTCGTACTGGTCCTCAGTGGGAATCGAACCCACAACCCTGGCACTGCAAGCACCATGCTCTACCAATTGAGCGGGAATACAGAGTACATGCCAGATGTAGCGGGGTATCCACATACCAAATTATTATATATGCCGTACTAGTACATGGCTGGATTGATAGACAATGACCTCTAGTGGTAATGATATATATTGCAGCTACCTCAGGAAATGTATATATTCACTGTCGTCACTATCCTGTCATCGGTCCTTTCACTAGACATTACAAGGTATTGAATTGAATGCGGGAGTTCTATTAGTTGGGCAAGATCAATCATACTTACGCCTACTTCTAATATAGACAAAGTTACTTATCTTATTGAAGAATTTTACTTTTTAAATGTAACTACAATTTCCGTATACTGTAACTCGTCTGCTACTGGCCACGCTGTGTAGTTTAACATATCCTGGTTGTCATAACAGACAATAGATAGTGTTTAGTATCACAGCTCTAAATGGGAGAGGATAATATGATACCTTGGATCCACTATCTCGGTTTCCACAGCAACCGGTATTAAATGACATGTACTCTGTACTGGACTTTAGAACGGGCAGGCAGACGGGTGTGGAGACAGGTGAGGTGAGCCAGTGGCATTACAGGAAGAGAGATCTCCGACGACAGACATGGTATGAAAAACCACTTCATTGTTTGGGGTTTTCTGTTTAATAATTTCTGTACACATTTAAGCCAACTCATGGTGTATTTTTGTGTGTTTTCGGTTTAATAATTTCTGTACATGTTTAAGCCAACTCATGGTGTATTTTTTTGTGTTTTCTGTTTAATAATTTCCATTTAATAATTTGTGTTTAAGCCAATTCATGGTGTATTGTGTTTTTCTCAGGCTAAATTCCTGTCAGGAACTCAGATCAACGGTAAGGTGTGCTATGTTGTTTGCTAGCTTTTCTTTTGGTGTGTGAGAGGTCACTTGAGGCATAAATAATGTCAGTCTTTTTCAATAAGTTGATATTGAACAGTAGAGTAAAATATTGTGACTAACTTTGAGAGCAATGTCTTTAAAAAAGGGATTTTAGAAAAGAAGAATCCCATTTGAGGGTAAAAGTATGATTTATTTCTTCCTCTACACTTGTCGAAATGAGACAAGAACATTTAACTGCCTCCTTGGAGTGAGACAAGAACGTTTTAATTGCCTCCTTGGAGTGAGGAGAATGCATTTTGATGCACTGTTTTTAGAATGCATTTTGACATTGTAATATGCATTGTTTTTAGAATATATTATCCTGATTATTATTTTTTTCTCCACAGTCATAGTTTCTTTTTTACCCAGAACCTCAGTGCATTATTTGCATGTTTTTCCCCCTGTAGAGTTCAAGGAATGTTTCTCCTTGTATGACAAGAAGCGCAAGGGGAAGATTGAAGCCAAGGACCTGATCACAGTTATGCGCTGTCTGGGGACGAGTCCCACCTTCGGCGAGATCGACAGACACCTGCAGGTCCACAAGATAGGTATGCCATCAAGGTCCCCTCACTTACCCTGGGGGCATTTCAATAGTCTAGTGACTTACCCTGGGGGCATATCAATAGTCTAGAGTGACTTACCCTGGGGGCATATCAATAGTCTAGAGTGACTTACCCTGGGGGCATCTCAATAGTCTAGAGTGACTTACCCTGGGGGCATCTCAGTAGTCTAGAGTGACTTACCCTGGGGGCATCTCAATAGTCTAGAGTGACTTACCCTGGGGGCATCTCAGTAGTCTAGAGTGACTTACCCTGGGGGCATATCAATAGTCTAGAGTGACGTACCCTGGGGGGCATCTCAATAGTCTAGAGTGACTTACCCTGGGGGCATATCAATAGTCTAGAGTGACGTACCCTGGGGGGCATCTCAATAGTCTAGAGTGACTTACCCTGGGGGCATCTCAGTAGTCTAGAGTGACGTACCCTGGGGGGCATCTCAGTAGTCTAGAATGACTTACCCTGGGGGCATCTAAGTAGTCTAGAGTGACTTACCCTGGGGGCATCTCAGTAGTCTAGAGTGACTTACCCTGGGGGCATCTCAGTAGTCTAGAGTGACTTACCCCGGGGGCATCTCAGTAGTCTAGAGTGACTTACCCCGGGGGCATCTCAGTAGTCTAGAGTGACTTACCCTGGGGGCATCTCAGTAGTCTAGAGTGACTTACCCTGGGGGCATCTCAGTAGTCTAGAGTGACTTACCCTGGGGGCATCTCAGTAGTCTAGAGTGACTTACCCTGGGGGCATCTCAGTAGTCTAGAGTGACTTACCCTGGGGGCATCTCATTAGTCTAGAGTGACTTACCCTTGGGGCATCTCAGTAGTCTAGAATGACTTACCCTGGGGGCATCTCAGTAGTCTAGAATGACTTACCCTGGGGGCATCTCAGTAGTCTAGAGTGACTTACCCTGGGGGCATCTCAGTAGTCTAGAGTGACTTACCCTGGGGGCATCTCAGTAGTCTAGAATGACTTACCCTGGGGGCATCTCAGTAGTCTAGAGTGACTTACCCTGGGGGCATCTCAGTAGTCTAGAGTGACTTACCCTTGGGGCATCTCAGTAGTCTAGAATGACTTACCCTGGGGGCATCTCATTAGTCTAGAGTGACTTACCCTTGGGGCATCTCAGTAGTCTAGAATGACGTACCCTGGGGGGCATCTCAGTAGTCTAGAATGACTTACCCTGGGGGCATCTCATTAGTCTAGAGTGACTTACCCTGGGGGCATCTCAGTAGTCTAGAGTGACTTACCCTGGGGGCATCTCAGTAGTCTAGAGTGACTTACCCTTGGGGCATCTCAGTAGTCTACAGCAGGGCTCTCCAACCCTGTTCCTGGAGAGCTACCGTCCTGTAGGTTTTCGCTCCAAACCTAATCTAGCGCACCTGATTCGAATAATTAGCTAGTTAATAAGCTGAATGAGGTTAGTTACAACTGGGGTTGGAGTGAACCTACAAGAGGGTAGCTCTCCAGGAACAGGGTTGGGAGAGCCATGGTCTAGAGTGACTTACCCTGGGGGCATCTCAGTAGTCTATAGCAGGGGTATTCAACTCTGACCCTACGAGGTCTGGAGCCTGCTGCTTTTCTGTTCTACCTGATCATGAATTGCACCCACCTGGTGTTCCAGGTCTAAATCACTCCCTGATTAGAGGGGAAAGATGAAACAACCCAGTGGAACTGGAACTGGTTGAGTTTGAGGGGTCTAGAGTGACGTCCTCTCTTCATCTGCGTTACCATGACATCTTTTCCCCCCCATTTTATTTTTTTAAAGGTCAGTGCAGATGAAACAAGCAGGGAAGTGGAAGCCATTAGAATATTGAAGTGGCTCTAGACACCTGGTGATCTAGCTGTACTGTTTATGAATGGTAGTGAGGTTTTGGCTGTAAATGATTTAACAGGCAGGCAAGCTGCTACTTGGGGAGGTGGGTAGAGGGAGAAAATGTCACCTTGTTGTCACATTGAGTGTAACCTACACATTAGCTGAAATCTGTCCAGGCTTGTTCCAATTCCATTTATTACATTAAAACATATATTTATCTTCTCTCAGCTCTTCATAATTGCTGCACTGAACTTTTTAACCTGGGGGAAGTACTGAGAAATATTCAAACCAATTAACTGATTTGGTAATGTGAAAATGGCTTTGGTTAAAACACGTTTGACTCAACAGAATTTTTTTCCATCAATCCCCAATTTCCTGAGAACAACATAGAACTGAATGTCTTTCTGAGAGTCAAAAAGTGTGTCTGCTCTGTTACTCTGAACTTTATGCCCATTTGCAGTTCATTCTTTTACACATTTACACAGGCAGCTCAATTCTGATATTTTTTTCGCCTCATTGATTTTTTTTGACCAATCAGATCAGCTCTGAAAAAGATCTGATGTGAAAAGATCTGATGTGATTGGTCAAAAGACCAATTCATGGAAAAAATATCAGAATTGGGCTGCCTGTGTAAACGCAGCCACATTGACACAATCCACTGCCCTAACTAATGATTTGATTGAAGAAGTAAGTAATAATCAACAATGCTCAGTAGAGTTGTATGAAAATACACCACAACTCGGCCATGTAGCAGATAACCAGTCACTTTAACAGCAGCATTTAGGCCTACTTTGGATCAATGGTGCCCTTTGCAGGTGATTAGTTCTATGGATCTCCTTCCTTCTCCAGATAAGAAGGGCGAGCTGGACTTCTCCACCTTCCTGACCATGATGCACCGGCAGATCCAGCAGGAGGACCCCAAGGCGGAGATCCTGGAGGCCATGAGGATGACGGACAAGCAGAACAAGGGCTACATCCTGGCTTCTGAGCTCCGGACCAAGCTCACCAAGCTAGGAGAGAAGCTAACTGATAAAGAAGGTAGCCTACAATGTGTTTCTATCACTATGGGTTTTAGCTGACATGGATTAAGACCAGACTAGATATAATGCTTAATGGAGTCTCTATTTAAAATGCTGTTTAATGCAGGAGTAGTAGATAGGCTTCATCTGGGTCGGGGAAACTGGCCCTGAAAGTGCAGCTTGACAGTCTGAATTGGCTCCTTCTTACAATCTTTTATACATAATATGCACTGAGGTTAAAAAGAAAAGTAAAATATAACTGGTATACCTTTTCCTGGTATTTGTTTTCATCAGTCCAGCTCTTTTAACCCTTTACACTCGTACCCGTATACGGGTTGAAAATGGCAGATTTGGGCACTGATAAACGCCTAAATTGGAACGCAGTGTCTGTCTGGACAGTAACGTTCTATACATGACGTCAGAGCTCTGGCTCTGCGCTTCACAGCGCTGTATCGGTTTTGACTGACAGCCATTCTGAACTTGAGCACTGCTTGCGAAAAGAAGTTGCCCCATCCCTCCCGGTAATTGGGCAACTTTTTAAAATGTTTCGTTGTGTGCGTGAGGGAAATGTTGTAAATTAAGAGGGCTCTATGTATTTTGAAAGATGAGACGTTGAAGATTATAATAAATACTGGTTTGATGTCATACATGCAAGCCTAACACCAGTGAGTCTAAATGGGCACTTAACATTTCCATGTCATAAATGTAACTTCATATACAGTGTTTGTTTATGATCACTATGTTTGATGTATAGTTACAAGATGACATGGCGTCATACCCTGGGTTATTTTGAACAGAATGAGCCTGTTTGTCTACAGTGAATAACATTTGCCTCGGCACACGCACTTGAATGCACTCATGACTCCTTTCTATAGACGGGTTGGTTGTTTAGCAACAACAGCGCAACTATGGGGCGAAACAGACGGGGTGCTCTTAGATTGTTGAAACGTGTCAAATATATTTGTATTTATTGAAAACACAAATACATTTGCACAATGAGCACTTTTCTCTCAAATACATTGTTACAGTTGTTGGTTAGCTAGCTAGCGAATTTTTTGCCATATTAGCAGAGACATGACATCAGTCCAAACACCTCAAAACAAGACATGGTATCAAGAACAAGATAAAACTAGCTGAAACGAGCCACCTACGATTCCGCTCATGGCAGCAGCTTTTCATTGTTGCTAGATATCTGACCATCCAGAATCACAACAACACACAGACTTCTGCCCCATTGAATCACGTGCATCATGTTCGTGACGTTGTCAGCTAACCCGTCTATGCGCACCGAAATTACGAATTGTTTCCCTAAATTGCATTGTGAAAGCCTAACACTTTTTAATATTGTATTTCATAACTTAGATAGTCATGTTGGCAATAGAACATGCTTTCAAATGATTCACACCTGACCCAGATTGCGATTTTATAATGGACTGTTTTTGGATTGCGTGAACAACAACAATAACTGATTGCGGGGATGCTGGGCTGTGTTCCAAACAAAATACCTACAAGTGTGCTTGCTCTAATTCTTCAACGGCACAGCTAGGAGAGCTCAAAAAAGCACCTTACAGTTGAAGCCTTTTCTATGAGTCCTAAAAGTGCATAGACATTTCTTAGGAAATGTGCACACTTTGGAGAGGTGTGTGGCCACTCAGACACCAGTTAGACCTCTCACTCAAACCTCTTATTGTTCTGTCTTGTGTTGCACCTACAACACATTTTCCAGGAATAATCTTATCATGTTACTGAATGTATCCAGAGTATTTTCAGATATCGTTAACAACAAATGTGGCAAAAAAGTACAGAAAATGTTAAATGCACATAAAATCAACAGTGTAAGGTTTGAATTCAGTCTTGTCAGGTGAACTGCTGTGTCCTCACCTTTTTAGTCTAACAATTTCCCCATAATCTCTAAACTGTTCCCTTTTCATTGCTACCATGTTTATGCATATGCTTTTCATATTTCTTCTGTAAGAAACATTTCAATGTAGCCCTATCCATATAGGCCAATTCCCAGGAGTGTAAAGGGTTAAATTAGTGCAGATGGGGGAAATAGAGAAACAAGGCCACTTTAGACTATTGAGAGACACCCAGTGCCTTCAAGAGACCCTATGGAAATACACATTGAGATGGCAGCTTTCCCACTGGACACACTGGTTGAATTAACGTTGTGTCCACGTCATTTTAATTCAATTTAATTGACATCTGTGCCCAGTGGGTCAAGTCATTCTCATGTGTCAACACATACATTAACTGAATCTTGTGTCAATTTGCAAATTATAAAACACTTAAATGTTTTTTAACGATTCTACCTGGTAACATACTTGTGGTTGGTCCCAAATCAGCGAATTAACATGAAGTTATTTCCCCTCTAAAATTTGCAGTGGACGAGCTGTTCAGAGAAGCCAACGTGAAGTCTAATGGCAAGGTGCACTACGAGGAGTTCACCAGGATGGTGACACTACCGTCAGTGGATTACTGAGGGACAGGAGGAGGTGACGTCCTTTATGATAGGGAAGCATGGTCATGGAAGGGACCTAGTCATGCATGCACTGAGCTTTACCCAACCACCTCCATGCACATCATTTATTGATCATCTAGGTTTGTATCTATTGTAGGCTACGTTCTATCATTTATACAAGTGCATTTGATTAATTAAATGGATGAATCTTTTTTATTTTTTATTGAGGGTTTGTATTTTACTTGCTGCAGGAAGAGTAGCTGCTGCATGTGCAATAGGTAATGGAGATTCAAATAAACAAAATAAACACAACTATCCCTTTTCGATTTTGAGTTTAAAACTGTTTGTTGAACTTGTGTTCTAGGTGTAGGATTTTATAAATGTAGTTTAAATGGTGCAATCACTCAAGCTCTTTCAGCCATACCATTGAACTAAAAAGTTGTGCAAGTTGTTTGTTCCTCCCACAATATTCTTTACAATAACAATTTAAGTCAATATTTACATGTCATAGTAACCAAATTATACAACGTCATTAGTAGGAATGTATGTTTAAAAAAAATACTAGTTATGTAGGAAGGACCAAATTCTTTGCACACACACTGCATATTGTGTCAATAGTGTGCAGCTGTAGCCTGCAATTGGAGGTGAATTCTTTGCACACACACCATTCATTTATGGCATAAATTACACGTCAAAGGAATTCTCTGCCTGATAGATTGTCAGTAAGCATATATAATTTTTTTACAAGAACGTAATGGCATTTAATTTAGTCATCCAATATAGCTAAGCCATTATTAAGGAGTGCAGGGGGGCAGGAGGAATATGTGGAGAATATACAGGTAACTGCCAAAATAAAGGAAACCCTGGATTAAATGAGGGGTACCTAAATATATACAAAGTGGGTGCTTTCACACAGGTGTGGTTCCTGAGTTAAGCAATTAAAACATCCCATCATGCTTAGGGTCATGTATAAAATTGCCCAGTTGTCCATTATTTTGGCTACCATGACTAGAATAAATTTCAGTGACTTTGAAACAGGGGTCTCAAAGGAGCATAGCAGGTTTAGAGTGTGTGTGTGTCACCAGATCTCAACCCAATTGAACACTTATGGGAGATTCTGGAGCGGAACATGAGACAGCGTTTTCCACCACCATCAACAAAACACCAATAAATCAAATCAAATCAAATTTTATTGGTCACATGCGCCGAATACAACAGGTGCAGACATTACAGTGAAATGCTTACTTACAGCCCTTAACCAACAGTGCATTTATTTTAAACAAAAAAAGTAAGAATAAAACAACAACAAAAAAGTGTTGAGAAAAAAAGAGCAGAAGTAAAATAAAGTGACAGTAGGGAGGCTATATATACAGGGGGGTACCGTTGCAGAGTCAATGTGCGGGGGCACCGGCTAGTTGAGGTAGTTGAGGTAATATGTACATGTGGGTAGAGTTAAAGTGACTATGCATAAATACTTAACAGAGTAGCAGCAGCGTAAAAAGGATGGGGTGGGGGGGGCAGTGCAAATAGTCCGGGTAGCCATGATTAGCTGTTCAGGAGTCTTATGGCTTGGGGGTAGAAGCTGTTGAGAAGTCTTTTGGACCTAGACTTGGCACTCCGGTACCGCTTGCCGTGCGGTAGCAGAGAGAACAGTCTATGACTAGGGTGGCTGGAGTCTTTGACAATTTTGAGGGCCTTCCTCTGACACCGCCTGGTATAGAGGTCCTGGATGGCAGGAAGCTTTGCCCCAGTGATGTACTGGGCCGTACGCACTACCCTCTGTAGTGCCTTGCGGTCAGAGGCCAAGCAGTTGCCATACCAGGCGGTGATGCTCTCGATGGTGCAGCTGTAGAATTTTTTGAGGATCTGAGGACCCATGCCAAATCTTTTTAGTCTCCTGAGGGGGAATAGGCTTTGTCGTGCCCTCTTCACGACTGTCTTGGTGTTTTTGGACCATGATAGTTCGTTGGTGATGTGGACACCAAGGAACTTGAAGCTCTCAACCTGTTCCACTACAGCCCCGTCGATGAGAATGGGGGCGTGCTCAGTCCTCTTTTTTTTCCTGTAGTCCACAATCATCTCCTTTGTCTTGGTCACGTTGAGGGAGAGGTTGTTGTCCTGGCACCACACGGCCAGATCTCTGACCTCCTCCCTATAGGCTGTCTCATCGTTGTCGGTGATCAGGCCTACCACTGTTGTGTCGTCGGCAAACTTAATGATGGTGTTGGAGTCGTGCCTGGCCATGCAGTCATGGGTGAACAGAGAGTACAGGAGGGGACTGAGCACGCACCCCTGAGGGGCCCCCGTGTTGAGGATCAGTGTGGCAGATGTGTTGTTACCTACCCTTACCACCTGGGGGCGGCACGTCAGGAAGTCCAGGATCCAGTTGCAGAGGGAGGTGTTTAGTCCCAGGATCCTTAGCTTAGTGATGAGCTTTAAGGGCACTATGGTGTTGAATGCTGAGCTGTAGTCAATGAATAGCATTCTCACGTAGGTGTTCCTCTTGTCCAGGTGGGAAAGGGCAGTGTGGAGTGCGATAGAGATTGCATCATCTGTGGATCTGTTGGGGCGGTATGCAAATTGGAGTGGGTCTAGGGTTTCTGGGATTATGCTGTTGATGTGAGCCATGACCAGTTTATGGAATTCCAATATGGAATTTCTTGTGGAAGAATGGTGTTGCATCCTTCTAATAGAGTTCCAGACTCTGGTAGAATCTTTGCCAAGGCACATTGAAGCTGTTCTGGCGTCACGTGGTTGCCCAATGCCCTATTAAAACACTTATTGGTTTTTCCTTTATTTTGGCAGTTACCTGTACGTTTCCCAAACTCGGTCTTGGGGGACCCCATGTTTTGGTTTTTGCCCTAGCAATACACAGCTGATTAAAATAATCATAGCTTGATGATTAGTTGATTATTTGAATCAGCTTTGTAGTGCTAGGGAAAAAACCTAAACGTGCACCCCTTGGTGTTCCGAGGCCCAAGTTTGGGAAACGCTGGACACACCTACCAAATGTAATTGTTTTATTTTTATTTAACCAGGTAAGACCCATTTTTCCAGGGCGACCTGACATGAAGAAAAAACGGAAATAGCAGCGTGTACATAAAACGTTACAAAAAAAATACAAGGAAACAAAAATGATAAACTGCAGCTATCAAAAACATTATTCGATCAGTCTTAAACACCGGGAAAGACTCTAACTCCCCTAACTTTTAATATCTTTTGAAGCATGTTACTGGATGAAGGGGCATTATGGGATAACTATGGTTTCCCCATCTCAGTTCTAGCCTTAGGAACAGACTGCAGCGACTGTGAACGAAGACTGTATTGAGTGACTGATCTGGTCAGTAAGGAACAGAGATACAAAGGTGGTTGCCCTATCAATGCTTTATTTGAACACACAAGTGTACCAGTGCTTTAGCTTCCTGGTGGAGAGAGAGGTCCATTGCACCATGGCATACAAATCACAGTGATGGGAGAGTGATCTATCTAGCGTTGGTGATAAATCTTAAAAGCACCATGACACACTGTGTCCAGAGTTTTGAAGGTACTTGCTAAGCCCTGCATACAGATAATATCACCATAATCCAGCACTGCTAACAAAGGGCTTTGAACAAGATCCTTTCTGACATTGAAAAGCAAGATTTGTTCCAAAAATAAAAACCCAATTTCAACTTCAGTTTCTTGGTGAAGTTATCAATGTGCTGTTTAAAATTCAGCTTTTCATCTAACCAAATGCCAACATACTTATAGGTGACATTTTCAATTTGCTTGCTTTTTACAGTTGAAATCTGCAAGTGACTCCATTTGTCTACTTTCAGAGAAGAGAAAACCATAAAAGTGTAGTTTTCCTTGCATTAAGCACAAGTTTCAATTGGAAAAGTTGCTTTTGAACAGCATCAAAAGCCAACTGTAAATCCTGAAAAGCCTTCAAGATGTGCTAGAATAAATAATTGTGTCATCAGCATACAGTCTTCCCTATATCATGTATATACATTGTAAAAAGGATCAGACCTAAAATTGGGGAACTCCTTTGATAAGCCTTGGAAACTCAGATGTCATACCCTCTGTGCTACAGTGCATTCTGTCAGAAAGGTAGTTTTGGAACCAATCCAATGTTTCAACACTTAAACCAACTTTTTTTTTTGTCTATACAACTGCAGGGTCAACAAAGGCCTTCAATAAGTCAATAAAAAGTGAAACACAGTGATGTTTCTTGTCCTGAGCATCTAGAATATCACCTACAACCTTAGTTACAGCAGTAATTGTACTATGCTTGGCTCTAAAACCCGACTGGAATTTAGATCAAATTAGTTATTATACAGAAAGTCTTTCAATTGTGAGTTCAACCAGGTTTTCCAAAGATTTTGCCAGTGCAGACAGTTTAGATATGGGACTATAGTTATCCAACTTTGACCCAACTGACCCGCACAACACATTGCCTGAATACATCAATCGACCAAGATGTAAAATGTTGAAGTAGGCTGCTTGCCAGACATTTGGAATCGTATTACTCGCCAATGAAAGATTGAATATATGCGTGAGAGAGGCAGCAATGATCTCTGCACCAATTTGGGGAAAATAGGGGTTAAATTGGTCCGAGGCCGGCCGCTTTCTTAATATAAATAGATTTGAATGTCATTACAACTTCTGAAAGCGTAATCTCGTCGGTAAAATTAAGTAGATTAACCTTAGGCCGGTTTCCGAAGTGGTCAACCTTCTCAAACACTCTATATGAACGAAGAAAATACGCATACCAATATGCTTATCTTATTTATAATGTACTGTCTAATTGCAATCCATTATATCGTGTCGCAGTTACATCACAGTGTGTGAGTCTTTACGCATTAAGTAATCTCCAATAACGCATTGAATATCATGATGCTATAACGTTAATCTTCAATCGACCATTTCTCGTCATCTAATGAGTTTTAGTAATTGGTATCTAGCGTTTTCGAAAGTTGCAAATTGACCCACACAACACATTGCCTGAATATATCAATCGACCAAAATGCTTAATTTATTTGCGCTTTATTTCACATACATGGCAATGACCCTTTACATTCAGCCACACATTCAGATACCACAACAGAAGCACTGATAACATATTAATAGGATCACATTTATTTCGATGTTGCTGTACTAAAAATGTGTACACTGAATGGCGATGTGTGAGCTTGAATGGACGACAGAAGAAACATCTCAACATTCCAATAAAGGGTATAATATCCACAGGGTATATTGACTTCGGTGTACTCTATAGATTTGCGACTCTCTTATCTTAAAATCAACAGGTAATCATTGCGAGTAAAGTTTACTAAGTACATGTCCGACCCGTTCCAGTGCGTGCCAAGGGACGCACCAAATTTCTGTAAATACTGCTTTTCACAACGTTGGGCTACTCTGTGCAACTGGTGCCCCGTGCGTAATGACAACATTGGGAACTCAAGAACTCTGTCATTTATCGTTCCCAAATGCATGCGTAATTGATGAAAGCAAGTCATTTCATAGAGTAAGTGCATTATGTCTGGTGGATACACTGTGAATCTTCAGGTGCCATTCCGGGTAGAACCAGTCTGTCAATAACGGATAGTCGACATTGTGTGGTGTCTAGAACATTCAAGGGAATAACCCCTTGGTTGTCGTCGTGTGTTACACGTGTGTTGCACGTCCCCGTAAACGTACGTATTGTACAGGCTTTGGAGATTGCTGGTGAGGAAATTCTCCAAAACAAATCCTTCAGCATCTTTCTGAATTCTCGTCGCATGAGACAATACAGAACTGGGTTCAAACAGCTATTGGCATGCGCGAGGCACACAGTCACCGGGAATACATAGGTGTGGACCAAATAGTAGGATTTATCCCAATTGACAGCGTTAAATTTCACCAATACGCCCCAGAATGTGATGGCGTGATTTGGCATCCAGCAAAGAAAGAAGGAGAGGACCACGATGGTGACAGATTTGGTCACCCTCGACCTCCGTTTGGGGTGGTTGTTGTTCATGCTCCTCAGACGGATAAACCGTAAGAGCATCAGATAGCAGACGGACACTATCAGCATGGGTATGACGAAGGCTATGATGATTTTTTGGAGATGATAGAGCGCGAGCCAGTCATGTCCCTCGGGGAACCTGATGAGGCAGAGCTTCTCTCCAGCCACTACTGTCACAGAGGAGAAGATGGTAGTGGGTGCTGTGGCAATGGTTGCGGAGACCCACAGCACCGCGCACACCCATTTCACGGAACACGACCTCTGCCTCGACCGATTCTTCAGAGCCGAGGCCACAGACCAGTAACGGGTCACACTCATAGCAGTCAGAAAGAACACGCTCGCGTACATGTTCATAACTGTTACGGAAAGGATGATTTTACACATGGCGTCTCCAAACGGCCAGCTGAAGTCCAGTGCGGTGTCCACTGCCCAGAACGGCAGAGTCAACACAAACTGGAAGTCCGTCATTGCCAAGTTGATGATGAAAAAGTTAATACTCGATTTCTTCCGGCCCTGTTTTAATCTCATTAGGAAAAAGACTAACAAGTTCCCAATTAACCCCACCGCGCAAACAATGGAGTACACAACGGAGATGATTATCCTTAGAATCGGGGTGCCGTCCGCGGTCACGTCAATATCCTCCAGACTGCCGAATTTGTCATCATCCATCAAAGTCATGTTCAATGCCCCGCTACCGCTGTGGTTGAGTAGCTCGCCCATCCTCACTGATAAGAATGCAACAACCGGTGCTTCTACTTGCACCAGGTCGCTTCCCGATGGCATATCAAAGAAGAGTCCTCGCGCTCCATGCAACTGAGTGCTTATTTTAGCTGATCATTTTATGTAATTAAAGCTTGTATGATAAAAGTTATCGTGTCTACAGTCCTTGATAACACGGCAATCAATGTGAAACTTTGCATCTTGACAGTAGTCTTATACAGGTGCGCCGCTGTGCTCGTTCACAGCGCCTGCCCCTGCAACGCGTGGATTGGTCGATTGAGACGTGATGGACCTTTCTGTGAATAAACTACTGATAGGTCTCGACAAAATATGAATTTTCAGATACCAAAAGAAAATAAGCTACACTATATGTACAAAAGTATGTGGACACCCCTTCAAATTAGTGGATCCGGCTATTTCAGCCACACCCTTTGCTGACAGGTGTATAAAATCGAGCACACCGCCATAGACAAACATTGGCAGTATCAATCAATCAATCAATTTTATTTTATATAGCCCTTCTTACATCAGCTAATATCTCGAAGTGCTGTACAGAAACCCAGTAGAATGGCCTTACTGAAGAGCTTAGTGAATTTCAATGTGGCACCGTGATAGGATGCCAGCTTTCCAATTAGTCAGTTCTTCAAATTTGGAAATGTCTAGGAGCAACAATGGCTCAGCCAGGAAGTGGTAGGTCACACAAGCTCACAGAACAGCACCGCCGAGTGCTGGAGCGCGTAAAAGTCGTCTGTCCTTGGTTGCAACACTCACTACAGAGTTCCAAATTGCCTCTGGAAGGGAGGCGAATGCTACCTGCCCCAATGCATAGTGCCAACTGTAAAGTTTGGTGGAAGAGGAATAATGGTCTGGGTCTGTTTTTCATGGTTCGGGCTAGGCCTCTTAGTTCCAGTGAAGGGAAATCTTAACGCTACAGAATACAATGACATTCTAGACGATTCTGTTCTTCTAACTTTATGGCAACAGTTTGGGGAAGGCCCTTTCCTGTTTTAGCATGACAATGCCCCTGTGCACAAAGCGAGTTCCATACAGAAATGTTTGTCGATTGGTGTGGAAGAACTTGACTGGCCTGCACAGAGCCCTGACCTTAACCCCATTGAACACCTTTGGGATGAATTGGAACGCTAACTGCGAGCCAGGCCTAATTGCCCAACATCAGTGCCCGACCTCACTAATGCTTGTGGCTGAATGGAAGCAAGTCTCCGCAGCAATGTTCCAACATCTAGTGGAAAACCTTCCCAGAAGAGTTGAGGCTGTTATAGCAACAAATGGGGGACCAACTCCATATTAATGCCCATGGTTTTGGAATGAGATGTTCGATGAGCAGTTGTCCACATACTTTTGGTCACGAAGTGTACATGTACATTTCTTCTTCCCTTGTTTTATATACTTTTTAATGTTTCTATATAGAAAAAATTTCCCTGACATTTTAGCAAAATATAATGAATAATGGGAGGGTATTTACTTGACCAGTTGCCAATACTTTATGGTTTGAAAAGGACCAAAATAATGTTGCAAAACCATGAAATAGTTGTGCCTCCCTTGTGCGTGAACAGGTGCCCGAAAAAATTCCAAAATTCCCCCTAGTCTAGCCTACTCAAATATCGGTTTCCTTATCTTACCAAAGCTTTACCACGGCAGACATTACATTTTAAATGTTTTTTATTTATGTATTCTTCATTCTTTGACATTTGCATGTTTATTATAGACATATGTGCCAAACTGACCATCCTCTTCCGCTAGAGGGGGCAACATGATGGGGACACTTTGGAGAGAACCAGTGGTAGACCAGTGAAGGATGCCATAGGGCACGTGTCAATCTCGTTCCAAGGAGGACCGTGTGTCGGCGGGTTTTTGCTCCTTCTTTGTACTTGATTGATTATTTAAGGTCACTGATTGGTAAGGAACTCCCCTCACCTGGTTGTCTAGGTCTTAATTGAAAGGAAAAACCCAAATCCAGCAGACACTAGGCCCTCCGTGGAAATAGTTTGACACCCCTGCCATAGGAGATACACTATTCTGAGCTCCAAGATGAAAGCATAATTTTCAAAGGAAACATAATGCAATTGCACTTGATTAGTTGTGTTTATGATTTCCTTGGAGTTTTGGCCTTCTCACAGTGCATAATGCACACAGGTCCCGTTATGCACTGGTGCTCAGTGCAGTAACCTAGACGGCTATATGTCACACATATGATGAATCCATGCGAACAAGATTATACAGTAGGCTAAAGTGTCGCTGTAGGCCTATAATATACAAGCAATATGCTTTAATATTGTGTACAATCGTAATATTAGCCTTTATCGGGTGTGGGTTAGCTTATTTGACATCCAGTTCAATGTGTCAATTCGACTTTCCTCAACTATCCCACTTTATTGACATTTGCACACCATACGTATTTTTATTTTAACAGGAAACCCAAGTAATTGAATGTAATATTCTCCCCATCACCTACCATCCCCTGGGCTACTACTGAAAGACATTCATTCTATTCTCTCAAGTCCACCCACTAAACTTTATCGGAGAGGGCGGTTCTTAAGCAAAGTTTAGCTTGTTAAGGACCGTTCCTAACTGTCAGGGCTGTCGAAGGGGGCTTGATGGAAGAAAGAAGGGACAACGTCTTGTCAGCAAACAACACTTAGAGCTTACAATTCTTGAAATGCAAAAGACGCATGTGAAAATCCCCGAGGAACGGTACAACTTCGTAAAAAACTTATGAAGTTTATATCGCCGGCGTCACGCTTTCTATGCTTAAAGTGCATGGTTCTAGCCGGGTATAAGTGTTTCACTCCAAAATGGAGAGCGTTTGAAATGACAGTCGGCACAGTGAGGATAAAGCATAATTACATGTTTTCTTTCTTTACCTTCCAACAAGATGATTTACTTGCACTGCGGACTGCACGTTCTCGAGCAAAATTTCTCTCCCATTCACTTTTTGGTTGCAGCGGGGGTCTTGGCGATGTTTCACAACAGTAAAACATTTGGATTTGAACAAGAGACAGGTAAGCCAGCCTCTTGAAATCAATGAATCATTCCTCTGACATACTTTTATTTTAAATAGTTTTGTGGAATAGTTCAGCTATGCTGGCATTTTAAAATGTCAGTTACAGTAACAAGGGGACCTCTGCAGCCCATTGTACTCAGGCAACTGATCTGCCCTACGGAGCCTTTACTCACACAAACATAGCCTAGCGATGTGACTGATCTACTTAGTCACACAAACGCATCCTAACGATCGACGCAGCCTTTACACAAACATAGCCTAGTGATGTGACTGATATATGCAAGCAGTTCACTTGGGAAATATTGACACTTATGTTTTCACCCTTTTGCGAAATCCCATGAGAATATGACTCAAAACAGACGTGATGTTCCCAGGCTATACCTCTATTTCCAGCTTGTATGAGACCAGCTACAGTATTTCAGAGGGGGGTTTCCCCCCAGAGAGATCGGTCATTGAACCGCCTCTAGCGCTTCAGGCCATGCTTAAAATTCTAGTAGCCTAGCTGTAGTTTGCTACCCCAAACTTTTACTTGGGTCATGCCTGATGATGTCATAAGCACGCTCATGTTTACCTACTGTATCTGTACCTCACAGTGATAGTCACATTCCACTAGTCAATGTAAACTGTTAGGCAAACAACATGAGTGAATGGCATGAGGATTAATTGTGTTCAGTTCTTTAAATAATTTGCTTCCATTAGTCCAATAACTCAAGCTGTGGTATCTTAAAGATACCAGATACAGTAGTCAACCTAAAGTTGGCCTCACAGCTTGTGTCTTGGTGTGAACAATTAATACAAATTAAACATTTCCAAAAGCTTTAATGTGCAAGATACCAATGCTGCGTTTACTTTAGAACTTACTTTTGAACAAGTATGCCAGTTGCATGTCTCTCTCTCTCTCTCTCTCTCTCTCTCCTTCATCTCTCTCTCTCTCCTTCATCTCTCTCTCTCTCCTTCATCTCTCTCTCTCTCCCATCTCTCTCCTTCATCTCTCTCTCTCTCCTTCATCTCTCTCTCTCTCCTTCATCTCTCTCTCTCTCCCTCTCTCCTTCATCTCTCTCTCTCCCCCATCTCTCTCCATCTCTCTCTCTCCTTCATCTCTCTCTCTCTCCCATCTCTCTCCCCTTGGTCTTCCTGTGTTGTGTAGCAGCCTTAGTGAACAAGGGAAAGGCCTTCCATGAGCAGTCTAGAAACACCCTTGGGCTGTTTGACACTCTACTGTCCATACAAATCAACCTTAGTGGGTTGCTCTGGAGAACCAAGGCTAAGTGTAATCGGTTTGCGAGGCGATGGACTGGCACAGGGGAGATAGCTTGGTACTGCAGCAGTGGCATTTGGGATGGCACCTGACAGTACTGGTGGGCACCGTCCTCTATCAAAGGATTCAACGGTCTCAGGGTTGGCATAACACATTCCCTGTGAGAGCGACTCTGAACACCCCAATCAAAGAACCCAAACACTACCCTTCACCTCCTATATACCTCCACCGCGTCTCGTCCATTCAAATCAGCTACCTGGATCCTCCTGTGAGACTGGTCTGACTTTTTAAAGTGAAACTAGTTCTGAATTACTTTTGAATGTTAGGCAGAAATAAAGATGGCTTATGGATTTTTCTATTACGTCTGTGTTTTGTTTTCTAGGAAGGATTATTGCCGATCATGTTTCTATTCTCCTTTGTGAGGAATACATTTGTCACGGTCATCGCTTTTCAATTAAAGAGATTATAAAGTTATGATAAAAAGTGGATATTCCTGAAGATGGTAGTATAGAGAGATATAATATTACCATGAAGATTCAGTCAGACATGGAAAACCAATGCTTTGATGAAGCCACTCTTCCACCATTCATTTATCTTAATAGTTAATAGTGAGTTTATCTACAAAATCCTGGAAAATGTGATTGCCTCAAACGTTTAGCCTAAGTACTATGTAACAATGTGTACCTACACTGTAACTGCCTATGTAACTACTACCATGTGAATACATAGGTATGACCAGCGACACTTATGGTAAAGTGGGACCCTCTTTAATAAGCCCGTTATAAATCATGGGAGAGGAACCGGAGCCAGGGTGAACTGTCCCTCTTCTCATGCACTATTTAAACTGTCCTACATCAAGGCTGACATGACCCTGGACTGGAGCACTAGTTGGGGACAGTGACGTGTGATCCGATATGACAGATCGTGTGCAAGTGGTTTAATGGTCTCTGACATATTAGGCTAACGTTAATGTCTTCGTGATGAACCCATCTGTCTCATTTCTCACCTCATTTCATATGGGCTGTCAGTTCCTGTTAGTATGCAAAGGGTTTTGACTCTGTTTCAATATGCATACCACTACTAGCATATTACTAGCATACTACTACTAGCATATTACTAGCATACTACTACTAGCATGCCACTAGCAAACTATTAAAGTGCTGTGTGGTGCATGCTGGTATTAAAATTCATACCATTCCTTGAACGGTGCGTGTGTGTGTTTAATTGAGGGCCTTAAGCCTCATCTGCTCCTTGAAGGTGGCACAGCGGGCCAGCACGCCGCTCGGATCACCGTGACGATGCCCCCCTGCCAGGATCCGGGTGTAGCATAGGAGAGTACAGCAGACTGATCGTCACTCCATTCAGCCTCTATAGTAACCTGAAGCCCTAGTTAATTAACGCCCGTTGTGAAACCTCATCCACGACTCCACATGACTATTGCCTGCCATTGGTGGATACATACTGGGTCACATGCTCATCCCCAAGTAAAAAATACATACTGTAGCCATATCCAACCCCTGTTAAAATGATGGATAGTGTATGTGTGCCTTGTGCAGATGGAACTGTTTACAGCTTGCCCAGTTTGTTTACAACCTTGCAGTCAATTAGTAGACAGCATGTTTTTATTTCCTCTCCCAACCAGAGAGCTTTCTACAGGGGCTTCCGCAATACCAAGTCGTTCACCCCTACCAAGTGGACGCCAAAGGTCACTTCCTGTCCAACTTTGTGTCCCACCGCGTCAGCCGGGTACAGAGGCGGGAAACCCAGGGGGAACCAGGAAGTCTTGCACGGGTGTTCTACCAGTTGCAGCACGGTGGCCGCAATCTGCACTTCAACCTCACCCTCAACCCACATCTGCTGGCTCCTGGCTTCCTGACCGAGAGGAGGTACGGTGGCCTGGAGGGGGCCAAAATACACAGCCATGGCCCCTCGCTGTGCCACTTTATCGGGGAGGTGTGGGACCAGGCAACTATGAAGGGGAGGGCGGCTATAAGTACCTGTGATGGCCTGGTGAGTGAGAGAGACCATCACTGCTAACTTACTGAGATATCTGTTTTTCCTTTCACTGCCTGAAGGGTAATGCAAAACATCAAACTTTTTACTTCTGGAACTTATCTGTCCCCAGGGTAACAAGTCGAAGTAGAAACACAATTGACCCAAAACAAAAATGATCAATGCAAATGACTGGGCCTAGGCCGTTCCTTTTCTGCTTTGGTTCTGTGCATGAGACTGGATAAAAGTGTTAAATGGCATACATTATTATATTATCATTATACAAAATCAAAGATGTATTACATTTAGGTGAAATGTAAAATGAGGGTTCATTGGAGGTTTTCTTGTGTGTTTTATTCCTCAAGCTCTGACAAAAATATGCTTTGCAATAAGCAGTAAGTACTACTGCAGAATGTAGTATGTAACACTGGCTTGAGCCTAGTCTGACCTTACCTTGTTTCAATCTTTAAACGCACGTCTGAACAGATGATGTTTATGTATTTTTAAAAGAAAAACAGTTTTCTCTGAAGTCACTACGTGCTGTTGGCCTCATTCCTGCCCTGTTAGTATAGTTATATTATTAGATTGCACCATCCATGGAAAAAATCACTGGCTGGTTGCTGAAATAACCTGTGAGCTGTGCTTGAGAGGATGCGTTTGATATATCACATCACAAGTGTTAGAGCGCTTTTCATCTAAAAGCAGGCTGGATGTCATCGATGACGCAGGTGTGTGTGTGCAAAACATCATCATGCAGCCATGAACAGGTCAAGCGATGGAGCACGTGTTAATAAGTGCTTATGCATGATCCATTTACATCTCATTGTCTTAATTATCCCATCTCTCCTCTGTTACCGCTGTCCACATCCCATCTCTCCTCTGTGTTCTCTGTCACATCCCATCGCTCCTCTGTGTTCGCTGCCACGTCCCATCTCTCCTCTGTTACCGCTGTCCACATCTCATCTCTCCTCTGTGACCGCTGTCACATCTCATCTCTCCTCTGTGACCGCTGTCCACATCTGCTGGTTAGCAACTGGTTGGCAACATGACCGTAGCACCCAAGAGAGCAATGTCAAAATCTCATGCATTCTTGACATATGGTCGTCCGTCCGTCTCCCCGTCCCCCCCCTCTGTAGTTTGGTGCTGTAGCCATCTGTTGTTATCTTTGTAAAACAGTAGAAAACGTTTTTGCAAAAAAGTTTGGGGATTCATGGTTGCATTGATTGGATTCAAAATCTCTGCAAAGTAAGTTTCCAGCTGGTCTTGCTGTAATAAATGTTTCACAATGCCAAAGTCACATTACACGCTTTAGGACATTTCTGATGAAACTGCAGTAGGAAACCACGAGCCCTATCCAACAATATCATACCATACCATAATAATGGCAGACGCAAATGGAATGGCATCAAACACCTGGAAACCATGCGTTTGATATATTTTATACCGTTCAACTGATTCCGCTCCAGTCATTACCACGAGCCCGTCCTCCCCAATTAAGGTGCCACCAACCTCCTGTGGATCATACTGTTACATTATTACTGAATTCCTTTCTCCCTACAGGTCCTATCCAACAATATCATACTGTTACATTATTACTGAATTCCTTTCTCCCTACAGGTCCTATCCAACAATATCATACTGTTACATTATTACTGAATTCCTTTCTCCCTACAAGTCCTATCCAACAATATCATACTGTTACATTATTACTGAATTCCTTTCTCCCTACAAGTCCTATCCAACAATATTATACTGTTTACATTATTACTGAATTCCTTTCTCCCTACAGGTCCTATCCAACAATATCATACTGTTTACATTATTACTGAATTCCTTTCTCCCTACAGGTCCTATCCAACAATATCATACTGTTACATTATTACTGAATTCCTTTCTCCCTACAAGTCCTATCCAACAATATCATACTGTTACATTATTACTGAATTCCTTTCTCCCTACAAGTCCTATCCAACAATATCATACTGTTACATTATTACTGAATTCCTTTCTCCCTACAAGTCCTATCCAACAATATCATACTGTTACATTATTACTGAATTCCTTTCTCCCTACAAGTCCTATCCAACAATATCATACTGTTACATTATTACTGAATTCCTTTCTCCCTACAAGTCCTATCCAACAATATCATACTGTTTACATTATTACTGAATTCCTTTCTCCCTACAGGTCCTATCCAACAATATCATACTGTTTACATTATTACTGAATTCCTTTCTCCCTACAGGTCCTATCCAACAATATCATACTGTTTACATTATTACTGAATTCCTTTCTCCCTACAGGTCCTATCCAACAATATCATACTGTTTACATTATTACTGAATTCCTTTCTCCCTACAGGTCCTATCCAACAATATCATACTGTTTACATTATTACTGAATTCCTTTCTCCCTACAGGTCCTATCCAACAATATCATACTGTTTACATTATTACTGAATTCCTTTCTCCCTACAAGTCCTATCCAACAATATCATACTGTTTACATTATTACTGAATTCCTTTCTCCCTACAAGTCCTATCCAACAATATCATACTGTTACATTATTACTGAATTCCTTTCTCCCTACAAGTCCTATCCAACAATATCATACTGTTACATTATTACTGAATTCCTTTCTCCCTACAAGTCCTATCCAACAATATCATACTGTTTACATTATTACTGAATTCCTTTCTCCCTACAGGTCCTATCCAACAATATTATACTGTTACATTATTACTCTATTCCTTTCTAATAATATATCTTTCCATGTCAGCCTTTTTCTATTTGTTTTAGAAATTCAAACTTTTGCATACAAACAGTCAAATTTGTGATACTTCTAAGTGACTGTAAATGCTTGTAGGCCCCACAATAAGGGACTTTCCTAAATATGGCCAATGGGGAAACTTTCTCAGAGTATCCTCTTAAATGTCCATGTTCTTCAACAGTCAATTATCAGTTGAATCCAATGTATATACTGTATAGTGAATCTGTCCTTTAAACTCCTCTTCGAACCCGGAGGAGGGGAACATACTGGACTGGAAATGTTGTTTATTTTAAAATGATAGCAATTGGATATATTGA
This sequence comes from Coregonus lavaretus, assembly GCF_964263955.1. Lineage (NCBI taxonomy): Eukaryota > Metazoa > Chordata > Actinopteri > Salmoniformes > Salmonidae > Coregonus > Coregonus lavaretus. The sequence goes on along the minus strand of NW_028165203.1, from coordinate 88,257 downwards.
CGAGCGATCGACCAGCTCCAGGCCCACGGCATTTCATTTGGCACAACCCCACATCTCGCTCTAAGTTCCACAGCTACGGCTGAGCCAGAACCCCAGAGGCCAGAATGCTGGGTTGAAGACGGTCATAAATCTAAACGATTGTTGCAGAGCATTCTGATTTAGCCACTACAGTTATGACTCCATTTCAGTTGGTGGGTTTTCTCCCATATGTTCTTGTTTTGCTCCCAGAGTGAAGGGAAAATAATCGCATGATAAATCACAAGATAACTCGCGTTTATGTAATACTATAACCTAATGGCACATTTTCATGAGGCTGAATGCATTTATTTCTCTCTGAAGCAATTTTGACCCATCTCCCATCCAGTAGAATGTGCTAGCTGTATTCTTCCATATCAAAGCATTTGTGATCCCTTGTTCTCCCAGTAAAATGTGCTAACTGTATTCTTCAATATCAAAGCAGTTGTGATCCCTTGTTCTCCCAGTATAATGTGCTAGCTGTATTCTTAAAAATATCAAAGCAGTTGTGATCCCTTGTTCTCCCAGTATAATGTGCTAGCTGTATTCTTAAAAATATCAAAGCAGTTGTGATCCCTTGTTCTCCCAGTATAATGTGCTAGCTGTATTCTTAAAAATATCAAAGCAGTTGTGATCCCTTGTTCTCCCAGTATAATGTGCTAGCTGTATTCTTCCATATCAAAGCAGTTGTGATCCCTTGTTCTCCCAGTAAAATGTGCTAACTGTATTCTTCAATATCAAAGCAGTTGTGATCCCTTGTTCTCCCAGTATAATGTGCTAGCTGTATTCTTCCATATCAAAGCAGTTGTGATCCCTTGTTCTCCCAGTAAAATGTGCTAACTGTATTCTTCAATATCAAAGCAGTTGTGATCCCTTGTTCTCCCAGTAAAATGTGCTAACTGTATTCTTCAATATCAAAGCAGTTGTGATCCCTTGTTCTCCCAGTAAAATGTGCTAACTGTATTCTTCAATATCAAAGCAGTTGTGATCCCTTGTTCTCCCAGTATAATGTGCTAGCTGTATTCTTCCATATCAAAGCAGTTGTGATCCCTTGTTCTCCCAGTATAATGTGCTAGCTGTATTCTTAAAAATATCAAAGCATTTGTGATCCCTTGTTCTCCCAGTAGAATGTGCTAGCTGTATTCTTCCATATCAAAGCAGTTGTGATCCCTTGTTCTCCCAGTATAATGTGCTAGCTGTATTCTTCCATATCAAAGCAGTTGTGATCCCTTGTTCTCCCAGTATAATGTGCTAGCTGTATTCTTCCATATCAAAGCAGTTGTGATCCCTTGTTCTCCCAGTATAATGTGCTAGCTGTATTCTTCCATATCAAAGCAGTTGTGATCCCTTGTTCTCCCAGGATAATGTTTTTACTGTGTTTTTCCCCTCTTGCTTAGGACAATTAAAAAATATATATTAATAAAGCAATTCTGACCTCCTTTCTCCCTGTACAATAGGACCACTATATTTCTCATAATACATTTTGACCTCTCATAGAATGTCCTTGTTTTATGACTTTTTTTTTATATTAATAAACCATATTTTTCTCATAACAAAAGCAATACTGACCTACCTCCCTCTCTGTAGACAGGGCTGTTCAAGCTGTCCCAGGAGGAGTTCTTTATCCGGCCATTGGAGCGGTCTAGTGATGAGTCGACGGCACCACAAGTCCACATTATCTATAAGCGCCACACCTCCCCCACCCAAAGCCAGTTGGTACAGCCCATCTCTGGAGACCAAACCACCAACAGTACCTGTGGGGTCAAAGGTGAAGCATCCCGTCTTGACTTGGCATCACACACTCCAATATAGAGGCGAGAGCCCTTAGAGGATGAGGCTATTCCAATACTTTCAAGATGCACCCTTCCTTACCTTCCTTGAAGTAATAACCAATTGGACAAAACAAGGATCCCACTTCTGACACCAACTGATTTATGTGTCAGATCCAACCTAACCCATCCAGATGGTGACCGGTCAGTGATGCTTCATGGAAGGGAGGATGTATTTTCTAAGTATTCAAACGGGGCAGAGTACTGGATCTATCACACAAACGCACGTACAGTACACACACACACTCTCTAGAGGTGGAGGAAGACAGCCTGGGAATAATTGGGCTGGTAATAGGGCCTGTTTGAAATACCAGGAGCCTTAATTAAGCCCTGAAACACATTGCAGGATGAAATATCAGAGAGGCAGTATTATGTAAATATGCCATTAGGAATTCATTGCAGGCCCCGGGACTTGAACTATTTTGAAAATAACTCTCTCGTACTCACTTGAACGTGCACTTCACTGGAGTATTGGTTGACTTCACCCACAGGGAATAGGTCAAGAGAATTGATGGAATATCCTGCAGATGGCTGGGGGTGCTAGAGAGAACCAGGAAGGATCAGCTGGCTTAGCAGGAATTTTAGGAGCGACTGCTTCAACCAAACTTCTTTCTCAAGCATGCATTAAATCCCCACTGCCTCTCTCACAGGGTTAAGTGTGCGTAACGCTCACTTGAATTCCCTCAAGACATTTAGAAAAGACTAAAGTTGCACTGTTGTACTGTCTACACAGCCTGTTTCTTTATATAGCCCTTGTGATTTTCATCACAATGCATCAGTGTGTACTGTATAAGTTCTAACTCTATTGCCACACATATGATGTGCAGTTTTGGACAAATACATTTGACTATAGTTGGTGTAACTGAGCTAATAAAACACATACAAAATGTACATAAACATCCCTTACAAGTATATGGTGTAACAAAGTTCAAACCAATCAAGGATAAGACAAAAAAAGTCTGCCTTATTCCATTGTAGTTTAAAACACAATACTAAAGCTGAAGCTCTGCAACCACACTATTTGTCACGGCTCCGCCCTCAGATCCAGCTGCGTCGTTGGAGCGTGTGGAGAGGCAACGGGAGCGCTGGGAGAGACGCCAGCGGAGGAAGAGGAGGATACGCCAGCGTTCCATCAGCAGGGAGAAGTGGGTGGAAACGCTGGTGGTGGCCGATTCCAAGATGGTGGAGTACCACGGGACCAAGGGCGTGGAGAGCTACGTACTGGCTGTCATGAACATCGTAAGTGTCTGGTAGCCCTCTCTGTCTGTCTCACTGGGTTTTATTTTGGTAGGAGTTGGTTGGTGGATGTGGTCAGCAACACCAAAGCTGTGGGTTTGATTCCCACTATTACCAAATATGGGCTAGGGTGCTGTGTGTTAGCTGGAAGTAGCCTTTGGTCTGCTGAAATTCCCTTTTTTTATTTTCAGTGCAAACTTCTTGACCCTACTCTAATACTGTCCCACTAACTTGGTTATAGTTCAAGGGAATTAAGCGTCATAAAACTTGATTTACGCAATAGCTTCTTTGGTTAGGCAGGCTGCAGCCTTGACAGTCATTCTGTTGTCACTGTATGTACTGTAGGTTATGTAACATCCATGTCAATATCATCCAAAACATCCCAGCTTGGCTGGCTCAATACCTATGCTAGATGCTTCCATGTGTTCCACCCTCATCTCATCTCTGTTCTGTTAGTATTGTGACATCATGTTTTGTTTTATCGCTCCCTCCCCATGTACTGTAGCCTCATCCCTCTGTTTTATCGCTCCCTCCCCATGTACTGTAGCCTCATCCCTCTGTTTTATCGCTCCCTCCCCATGTACTGTAGCCTAATCCCTCTGTTTTATCTCTCCCTCCCCATGTACTGTAGCCTCATCCCTCTGTTTTATCGCTCCCTCCCCATGTACTGTAGCCTCATCCCTCTGTTTTATCGCTCCCTCCCCATGTACTGTAGCCTCATCCCTCTGTTTTATCGCTCCCTCCCCATGTACTGTAGCCTCATCCCTCTGTTTTATCTCTCCCTCCCCATGTACTGTAGCCTCATCCCTCTGTTTTATCTCTCCCTCCCCATGTACTGTAGCCTCATCCCTCTGTTTTATCTCTCCCTCCCCATGTACTGTAGCCTCATCCCTCTGTTTTATCTTCCTCTCTCTCTTTTTCCAAATGACTACAACTTCCTGTGAACTGACCCTTGGGTTTTTAGCACTTCCTGGACGGAGGCCAGACCAAGTCCTCTGACCTCGTCCTCGCTCTATTGCTGTTGAGCGCATTAGGAAACTTTGAGCGCATTAGGAAAGGTTTGGTCCGGCTGCAGCTGCCAAGGAGGGCAAGCACAGGACGGCGTATCAGGAAAGGGGATTTCAATGACAGAGAGCTCCCCTGGCTTCACCGGATCTGGCGGACAATAAGAAGGACAGGAAACACACATTATCCTCCGCATCCTCTCAGGTGTCTTGTTTTTCAGTCCTGCAAACCTCTGCTTTGAACTCCACAGCCTCTTGTTATTGTGTCAACGGGAACTGAAGCGATCGTACAGTGAGTGAAGGGCAATTCCATGATAATGGAATTACACTGAGACTCCGATTAATTTTCTCTTTAAAATGTATACCAAACAAAAACCATTTGATTTTCAAAGTAAAAAAAAAACATGGAATTATGCTACATAATCACTACTTTTAACAATTTCCACTAAACATTTTACAAAAACACATTGACAGTCCTTGTGCATAGAGTTCTATGGTTTGTTAAACTGTCTCGTAATTCCGTTGCCATGGAATTTCCCTGAAGCAAATCAAACAGAGATGGCATTATCTTCCTCAGGAGACGCAGGAGCTTTCTTTCCATTGTGTAAGGGCGGCCATTTTGAAACTCATTAAAAGGGTGAAGAAAGATGGTCTTTCGACAGCTCTCGCTTGATGCTGTCCGTCTGTCTTCTGTGGGATGCTGTCTTCAAACTACATTGACATGCAGGATGACAAAGAGTATTTAAATATTCCAAAAAGTTATAATTGTGTTTTGGGTTAATAATTCTCTTTTTCATATAAAATAAAATGCAGCTAGTGTGAGAGAAATGTGTCTCGATGATGATCTAAACTACAGGTCTTTTTATTCTAAGCGTTACAAGGACAGATAAATTGGTTGTGTGCGGTTTAACTTCAAAAGGCCTTTCATGTTGTGAGCCGTTTGGACCATACCTAGTATGATAGAACAGTTTGTTCATTTGGGTACACGGCAGGGCAGCAGGCACAAAGCCTATTTGAGTTCCAGTGCAGTGCTATTTGTTCAGCTATGCGTTTCATCTCTTTTAAACTGAAGGCTTTCCCTGCCTTTGGCAGCGGAGAAAGTACTGGGACTCAGGGACAACTAGCATTTATGATGAAAGAGTCCCTTCATACATTGTGCTGGTGATATGCTGTCTGCAATGTCACTGTGACAAAGCCCTGCCTGCAGAGTTAGTGCTGTGTGGAATGCTTTCCACACCAACAAGGGATGGGAGTGGATTCCAATGTGACCAATGTCAGGATATTTTTTTCACACAACATCCAAACAACGTCAAAAAGTAAACATCAATAAATAAAATGTACGCTCATATTGTTTCCACGGAGGGGATCCCAATGTGACCAATGTCAGGGGAATTTTTTCAAATCATTGGAACTCAGTTCATAATATCAGCTCAGCTCAAAATTTCCAAGTCATAATATTCAATATCCACATAAGGTTGAGGTTTGGTGAGCCTTTGTAACGTTCACTCAACCAACTTCTGGTCCTAAAGCAGACGAAGTAGGCCTAATTATTTGATACGTTTGACCACCACTGTAAGTATCGGTAATGACTCATTTTCTCAAGCGTGAAATCCAAAAGCTTTGGTCCGTGACCACAATGCATCACTCTGACCAATGATGACTCAATGGAGAAGGTAAATATGACTCCGTGTTGTGAACCCTGGAGAGCTACCGTCCTGTAGGTTTTCACTCCAGCCCTAATCTACCCCACCTGATTGTAATAATTAGCTGGTTGATTAGCTGAATCAGGTTAGTTACAACTGGGGTTGGAGTATAAACCTACGGGAGGGTAGCTCTCCAGGAACAGGGTTGGTACCAATACTGGAGTATAAACCTACGGGAGGGTAGCTCTCCAGGAACAGGGTTGGTACCAATACTGGAGTATAAACCTACGGGAGGGTAGCTCTCCAGGAACAGGGTTGGTACCAATACTGGAGTATAAACCTACGGGAGGGTAGCTCTCCAGGAACAGGGTTGGTACCAATACTGAAGTGTGATACTTCACGCAGCGTTTCTGGATAGATATAACTTTAGGCAACCACTTGTAGCTGTCACCAACGGCTTCAAGAGTAACCGCACAATTCTGTAGATGGACTACATCAAGACAAGCAGTCCTTCACGCATCTATTTTGTATGTCTACTTCTTCCCGTCAGACAGGTCCATTATTTTAAGCTATCATCACACCAAATCAGAACAGGAAAGGTATTAGCATTGGGTCCTTGACTTCAAAGCATAATGAGGAATAAGTAACCCTGGAAGAGTTAGGGCTGATGAACCAGTCTAAAAGTAACCCTGGAAGAGTTGGGGCTCATGAACCAGTCTAAAAGCATAAGTAACCCTGGAAGAGTTGGGGCTGATGAACCAGTCTAAAAGTAACCCTGGAAGAGTTAGGGCTGATTAAACCAGTCTAAAAGTAACCCTGGAAGAGTTGGGGCTCATGAACCAGTCTAAAAATAACCCTGGAAGAGTTAGGGCTGATGAACCAGTCTAAAAGTAACCCTGGAAGAGTTAGGGCTGATTAAACCAGTCTAAAAGTAACCCTGGAAGAGTTGGGGCTCATGAACCAGTCTAAAAGCATAAGTAACCCTGGAAGAGTTAGGGCTGATTTAAACCAGTCTAAATGCATTAGCCAGCACTTGGCTCAAACACATTAGTAGTCTGCTGCCATGAGCCTACCTCCTCCTGGAGAAGGGAGACAGTTCTTAGTGAAAATGAGCTCTCGCTTTCTATTTACCCAGGCACCCTAGCACCCAGTCAGTGAGCCTCCTGAGCCCCTACTTAATGTAGGACTAGAAACCATAAAGCTTGTGTGTGCGTATTAAGATGTGACCTGAAAACGGAGGTGTGTGGGTGGCTGCCTCCCCCAAGATGTTGCTAATCAGCCAGGGTGAAAGCTGCTGCTGCTACAGTTGGTTGTTTGTTGTTTCCAGAAAATCAAAGGAACCCTTAATTCACTACAACAGCTTGAGAGATAACAGGGAGCGAGGGATGGATGAAAGGAATGAGAAGAGAGCGGGAAGGTGTGTGTGTGTGTGTGTGTATAGAGATTTGCCAAATACCTAAAGAAAAGCAGTATTATACCCTCCTGAAAAAGGGAAATGTGTAATTCAAATAACCTGGCCATCTGTCTCCTGAACTGAAAAGATGGAAAATGTTTAGACTGTAATCTGCCGAAGTGAGAACCGTGGATGTTGTTTTCTGCATCACATTGTTGCTTAGGAGAAATGTGAGCAAAGTTGTTATCAATCATTATTTTGTGTTATCTAGAAACTACGTTTCTGAATGGATTTTCCAGACAGACTCATGTATAACTAATCATCACTGTCTGCTTTGCCAGTGTGGTAGGAAACATTCCTAAGTAGACAAGATAGTCCATTATTTATAATGATCGTGATATACCTCATATGAACTGTATACTGTGGTCTCAATAAAATAGAACACAACAGAATGGTACTGGATTGACTATTTGTTGAGAAGGAAAACTTTTTGCCCCAACCCACTGAGTCACGTGCTAAATCATGTCCATTCTGTTTCAGGTGTCAGGGTTGTTTCGTGATGCCAGCATTGGAAACCCCATCAACATCGTAGTGGTTCGTCTGATCCTGCTGGAGAAGGAAGAGGTGATAGAATCACAAAGCTCTGCACGTTACAAACACTGTTAGCCAAGTCATTGGAGCTCCGTTTAAAAGTCAGATTTACTGAATCAGTGTTGAAAGACTTACAAACGGTTCAGTTGTGACATCAAATTACATTTACATTACATTTTAGTATTTTAGCAGACGCTCTTATCCAGAGCGACTTACAGTTAGTGAGTGCATACATTTTTTTCATACTGGCCCCCCGTGGGAAACGAACCCACAACCCTGGCGTTGCAAGCGCCATGCTCTACCAACTGAGCTACACAGGGCCACAAATGACTGCCAGATCTTAATGACAATGACCCTTAATCTTATCCTAAAACAAAACTGCCAGACTGACCACATCAAGATATTTTAATACCCCCCAAAAAAGTAGCACAGATAGATAATTATGAATTGATTACAAATCCTAACTCAAGTAGGCTGCAATAACAGATTCAAATGGCTTGAGGCCCAGTGTCATACCAGGAAATGGAATATGTGACGCACATTGTGAAGATGGAACTGCATGATGACGCGAAGTTAAGTTGCCTTTCTTGGAGTCGAGACAAAATTCCACTCTTGTTAAAACTAGTGTATCATCATCATGTCTTGTCGCTTAAAGAAGCAGTTTTGCTCTTGGTAATTGGTTTAAACTAGTTCCAATGTCATTTTCCCTGAACAATAAAATTATATTATTAGTTTGTGTAATGATGTGAGGAAATTCTGACTACAGGCCTATTGCACTGCAAAATTGTAGAGATATTCTCCAATTTACTTTGTTGGTGGAGGGGGTGATAACAGAGAAGCTCATTAGCGAGAGAATGAAAGAGAGAGATGGATAGCGCTAGCCCCATCTGACTCCTCTACGCTACACTTCCCCCTTCAGCCTTGTCGTCATCATAGCCAGGGCCTCAGTTACATCCTTCAAACAGCATTTCACATCAGAACACCATTAGCCTCTTCTCATATTTGTCTCCCAGCGTAGGAAGAATAGGCCCCATACGCCCTCCCCACAACGTGTTAGGAAATGTAATGTGTAGCTAGCCCTGAAACACATCTCTCTGAAGCCTTGGTCGCGGTTAGTGGCTAATGGTAATAATGTAGTCTGAGAAAGGGCATGTAGGGTAAGTTTCCTAACCATTCCTTAACCGGATCTTATCTAACTGTTCTAGGTGTCTCTGTTTTAGTGTCTATACTATGAAAAAGGTTGTAGTAGAAAAAATAATTGGGGTGCCAGGTTCAAAAGGCATACATTTGAAATAAAGGGAAAAACCTGCATTCAGTGGAATATTCTTTACGTTTTTATGTATTTTTTTTTAGGAGCAGAGGTCAGAACAAACGGATACGTTTCGGCGACAACCTTCGTCAAACGCTGACTAAGCCTATCGCCAAAACACTGAGTGCTGGTTTTTCAATTTTTTAAATGTAGTGTCTAGACGTTGACCCAACCATATAGTCTAGGTTCCCTTTTCCTATTGGTCGGCATAGCTACTAGACTGTCAATGTTTACATCCCTGCAGAGGAAAGTCTGTGGTTGGCCATAATATGGCTCTCACTTGGTTGTCACTATCTCATCATGCTTGAAAGTGCACATTTTGAACCTTTAAATGCAATTTTAACTCCTAAAGGTAAATCTAACTCTTCATCAAGAGCTAATAGCTCAAAGATACGACAATATGGCCAATTTGTTCCTTTCTAGAATGGCTGTCTAGCAGAAACAATCTCCCAGCAACATCTTTTAAATGTCTCTAAAGCAGTGATGTAGTGGTAAACAAAATAATTGGTGGGTAAACTCTCCGGTTGTAATGCTTCCTATTCTTTCAATGCATTTCTCCACAAAAGGGGTGTAAATTGTGTTTACTGGACCACTGCTGTAAAGGGACCAGACAAACGTCTCAACCAGAAAATGTCATTATGACTTCACATGCCATAAGCTACAAAGCTTTTGGAAAGCTCACCCCTGTTCATGAAGGTATCTGATGTGTCATTGTCTAACGTAACGATGACATCCCTGTGGTTGGCAGGGAGACCTGAAGATCACCCACCACGCGGACAACAGCCTGAGCAGCTTCTGTAAGTGGCAGAAACGGCTCAACGTGAAGGGAGAAGAACACGCGGTCCATCACGACGTGGCCGTCCTTCTCACCAGGTAACCAGTGACGCATCCACACACACCAGGGCTGAATTCCATTTGCAGTCTATTGGGGAGAGGATGTACAGTTGAAGTCGGAAGTTTACATACACCTTAGCCAAATACATTTAAACTCAGTTTTTCACAAATCCTGACATTTAATCCTAGTAAAAATTCCATGTCTTAGGTCAGTTAGGATCACAACTTTATTTTAAGAATGTGAAATGTCAGAATAATAGTTGAGGGAATGATTTATTTCAGCTTTTATTTATTTCATCACATTCTCAGTGGGTCAGAAGTTTACATACACTCAATTAGTATTTGGTAGCATTGCCTTTAAATTGTTTAACTTGGGTCAAAGCTTCCCACAATTAGTTGGGTGAATTTTGGCCCATTCCTCCTGACAGAGCTGGTGTAACTGAGTTAGGTTTGTAGGCCTCCTTTCTCGCACACGCTTTTTAAGTTCTGCCCACACATATTTTATAGGATTGGGGTCAGGGCTTTGTGATGGCCACTCCAATACCTTGACTTTGTTGTCCTTAAGCCATTTTGCCACAACTTTGGAAGTATGCTTGGGGTCATTGTCCATTTGGAAGACCCATTTGTGACCAAGCTTTAACTTCCTGACTAATGTCTTGAGATGTTGCTTCAATATATCCACCTAATTTTCCTTCCTCATGATACCATCTATTTTGTGAAGTGCACCAGTCCCTCCTGAAGCAAAGCACCCACACAGCATGATGCTGCCACCCCCGTGCTTCACGGTTGGGATAGTGTTCTTCGGCTTGCAAGACACCACCTTTTTCCTCCAAACATAACAATGGTCATTATGGCCAAACAGTTCTATTTTTGTTTAATCAGACCAGAGGACATTTCTCCAAAAAGTACGATCTTTGTCCCCATGTGCAGTTGCAAACCGTAGTCTGGCTTTTTTATGGCGGTTTTGGAGCAGTGGCTTCTTCCTTGCTGAGCGTTCTTTCAGGTTATGTCGATATAAGACTAGTTTTACTGTCGATATAGATACTTTTGTACCTTTTTCCTCCAGCATCTTCACAAGGTCCTTTGCTGTTGTTCTGGGATTGATTTGCACTTTTCGCACCAAAGTACGTTCATCTCTAGGAGACAGAACGCGTCTCCTTCCTGAGCAGTATGATGGCTGCGTGGTCCCATGGTGTTTATACTTGCATACTATTGTTTGTACAGATGAACGTGGTACCTTCAGGCGTTTGGAAATTGCTCCCAAGGATGAACCAGACTTGTGGAGGTCTACAATTCTTTTTCTGAGGTCTTGGCTTTCTTTGGATTTTCCCATGATGTCAAGCAAAGAGGCACTGAGTTTGAAGGTAGGCCTTGAAATACATCCACAGGTACACCTCCAATTGACTCTAATGATGAAAATTAGCCTATCAGAAGCTTCTAATGCCATGACATCATTTTCTGGAATTTTCCAAGCTGTTTAAAGGCCCAGTCAACTTAGTGTATGTAAACTTCTGACCCACTGGAATTGTGAAACAGTGAATTATAAGTGAAATAATCTGTCTGTAAACAATTGTTAGAAAAATTACTTGTGTCATACACAAAGTAGATGTCCTAACCAACTTGCCAAAACTATAGTTTGTTAACAAGAAATATGTGGTGTGGTTGAAAGAACGAGTTTTAATGACTCCAACCTAAGTGTATGTAAACTTCCGACATCAACTGTATACTGAACAAAAATATAAACGCAACATGCAACAATTTAAAAGAGTTTACTGACTTACAGTTCATATAAGAAAATCAGTCAATTGAAATAAATTCATTATGCCATAATCTATGGATTTCACATGACTGGGCAGAGGTGCAGCCATGGGTGGGCCTGGGAGGGTATAGGCCCACCCACTTGGCAGCCAGGCCCACCCACTTGGCAGCCAGGCCCACCCACTGGGGGTTTATTACAGACAGAAATACTCCTCAGCACAACCCCCCACCCCCCTCAGACGATCCCGCAGGTGAAGAAGCCGGATGTGGAGGTCCTGGGCTGGCGTGGTTACACGTGGTCTGCGGTTGTGAGGCCGGTTGGAAATACTGCCAAATTCTCTAAAATGACGTTGGTGGCAGCTTGAACATTAAATTCTCTGGCAACAGCTCTGGTGGACATTCCTGCAGTCAGCATGCCAATTGCATGCTCCCTCAACTTGAGACATCTGTAGCATTGTGTTGTGTGACAAAACTGCACATTTTAGAGTGATCTTTTATTGTCCCCAGCACAAGGTGCACCTGTGTAATGATCATGCTGTTCAATCATCTTCTTGATATGCCACACCCGTCAGGTGGATGCGTTATCTTGCCAAAGGAGAAATGCTCACTAACAAGAATGTATACAAATCTGTGCACAAAATCTGAGAGAAATAAGCTTTTTGTGCGTATGGAACATTTCAGTGATTTTTTTTTTTCAGCTCATGAAACATGGGACCAACACTTTAAATGTTGCGTTTATATTTTTGTTCAGTGTACATTCGATGCACTCTCCTCTCCTTACTTGTGCTTTCTGAACAGTAGTAGTTATTGGTGCAGTCCTTGAAGCTGAAGGAAGTGTACCGTCCTCCTTTCAAGCATTCGATGTCCTCTTTTTTTTATTTTCTTTCTAATTGCCTAACATTGATTTCTCCTCACCATTCTGTCATGGAGGACAGTCCTTTTCAAACCATGTAACTGTAACAAAACAGCCTTGAGATCCTTCGCCTACCTTCCCCTCCCATTGATGGCCTGTTATTATCCATTGTGTTTTACCACCCAGAAACTCGTTGTATTTTCCATTGTTAATTGAATAGACCTTAATTTCTTCCTCCCTCGCTCCATCTCTTTCCACTCAAAGCCACTCATTAATCCACAACTCTTTTGTTTGACGAACTAGTTCAATTAGAGGCTTCACCAGAACTTGAATTTGAGCAGCGCAACAACAAGAATATTTGCAGAGATTTGGTGACCTTTTTCAGATGGTAGTTGGGAGCTCCTGAGTTGGGCTTTTCTGCAACTGTGTTAATTAATTAGCTTTTCCACAGAGACTTATCCATCCGATCATGCTCTTGATAGATGCAGCACATTAAACATGTCAAAAGTAGGAAGTGTCACTTTTCTATCGAAGCCCTCAGTACCGATGATGTTAAAGCTCATTGTTGTGCTCTTCACTGCAATGTTTCAGTCCTGCTCTCCCTCCCTCCTCCTCCTTTCCTCCTTTTCCCTCTCCTTCTCTCCCTCCCTCCTTTCCTTTGCACTCCTCCTCTCCTCCTTTTCCCTCTCCTCTCCCTCCTTCTCTCCCTCCCTCCTCTCCTTCTCTCCCTATCCTCCTCTCCTCAGAAAGGACATCTGTGCGGCCATCAATAAGCCATGTGAGACCCTGGGCCTGTCTCATGTAGCGGGCATGTGTCAGCCCCACCGCAGCTGCAGCATCAGTGAGGACACGGGCCTGCCGCTGGCCTTCACCGTCGCCCACGAGCTTGGGCACAAGTAAGTGTTGGGCACATGGACACACACACTCACACTCTGACACCACACCTCCATATAACTTTCTGTCACATGGTTGGATGTGTCACATGGTTGGATGTGTCACATGGTTTGATTTGTCATCTTCTCTGCCATTACAGGTTGAATGTTAAGTGTTAGTGCCTTCACAAAGTATTCATACCCCTTGACTTATTCCACATTTTTGTTGTGTTACAGCCTGAATTCAAATTGGATGAAATATTTACAAAAATCTCACCCATCTACACACACTGCCCCATAATGACAAAGTGAAAACATGTTTTTATAAATGTTTGCTAAATTATTGGAAATGAAATACATATCTAATTTGCATAAGTATTCACACCCCTGAGTCAATACTTTGTAGAAGCACCTTTGGCGGCGGTTACAGCTTTGAGTCGTCTTGGGTATGTCTGTATCAGCTTTACACATCTGGATTTGGGGATTTTCTCCCATTCTTCCCTGCAGATTTTCTCAAACTCTTAAATTACATGGGGAGCGGCAGTGAACAGCAGTCTTCCAGTCTTTCCACAGATTTTCAATGGGATTCAAGTTTGGGCTTTGGCTGGGCCACTCAAGGACTTAAACATTCTTGTTCTGAAACTATTCCAGCGTTGCTTTGGTTGTGTGCTTGCGGTCATTGTCCTGTTGGAACGTAAATATTTGCCCCAGTCTAAGGTCGTTTGCACTCTGAAGTAGGTTCTCATCAAGGATGTGGCTGTATTTGGCTCCATTCATTGTTCCTTCTATCCTTACCAGTCTCCCAGTCCCTGCCGCTGAAAAGAATCTCCATAGCATGATGCTGCCACCACCATACTTCACGGTAGGGAAGGTGTTAGACGGGTGATGAGCTCTGCCTGGTTTTCTCCAGACATAGCGCTTTGCATTCAGGCCAAAGAGTTACATTTTTGTCTCATCAGACCATAGAATCTTTTGCCTTATTATCTCAGTCTTTCAGGAGTGGCTTCGGTCTGGCCTCTCTCCCATACCCAGATTGATCAAGTGCTGTAGAGACTGTTGTCCTTCTGGCAGGTTCTTCCATCTCAGCCAATGAACTCTGTAGTTCTGTCAGTGGTTATTGGGTCACCTCCCTGACCAAGGTCCTTCTTGCCCGGTTGCTCAGTTTGGTCAGACGGCCAGCTCTAGGCAGAGTCTGGGTAGTTCCATGTTTTTTTCCATTTCCCAATGATGGAGACCATTGTGCTCTTGGAAACTTTTAACACTCTAAAATTGTTTTATACCTTTCCCCAGATATACAGTGGTCTCCAAAAGTATTGGAACAGTGACACATGTGTTGTTGTTTTGGCTCTGTACTCCAGCACTTTGGATTTGAAATGATACAATGACTATGAGGTCAAACCCCCAAGACATTCTAACCTCTCAACATTTCAGTTACAACCGGGAAGGTTAGCATTTTTGGGAGGGTATGATATTTGTGCGTCTAACTTTCTCACTCATTATTCACGATTCATCCAGGATTATCCTTAATCATGGTAGCATCCACATTAATGTAGAAGTGTTTAGAAACATATTATATTTATAGTAAAAATGACTCTCAAATGACACTACATTATTTACCATTAATTTCTATTGGGCACAAAATAATCTGAAACACAACCAAAACAAACAGCAAATGCATCCAACAAATATGTAGACTCACAAGTTTGATTCAGGCATTACGTGCTATGAATATTTGATCAAAAACATAACTTTTTACTACTTTAATACATATATAAGTGAATTTGTCCCAATACCTTTTGTCCCTTCAAATTGGGGGACTGTCCCAGCCCAACTGTGTACAAAACGTGTTGTAACGGTTCACCCGATATGGATGAAAATACCCTTAAACTAAAGCTGACAGTCTGCACTTTAACCTCCATAGTCATTATATAATTTAAAATCCAAAGAGCTGGAGTACAGAGCCAAAATAACAAATGTGTCACTGTCTCAATACATTTGGAGCACACTGTATGCCTCATCACAATTCTATCTCAGAGATCTGCGGACAGTTCCTTCATGGTATAGTTTCTGCTCTGACATGCACTGTCAGCTGTGGGACCTTATATAGACAGGTGTGTTTATTTCTAAATCAAGTCCAAACAATTGAATTGGCCACAGATGGACTCCAATCAAGTTGTATTGACATCTCAAGGATGTTCAAAGGAAGCTAAATTTGGAGCCTCATAGCAAAGGGGTGTGAATACTTATGTAAATTAGATATTTGTATTTCATTTTCAATACATTTGCTAAAATGTCTAAAAACATGTTTTTTTTTTACTTTTTCAGTATGGGGTATTGTGTGTAGATGGTTGAGAAGAAAATATGTAATCCTTTTTTAATTCAGGCTGTGACACAACAAAATGTGGAATAAGTTGAGGGGTATGAATACTTTCTGAAGGCACTCTATGTGTCATGTGTTTGAATGTCTGGGGCTATCAATCAAGAAGACAATTTAATTGAAGTTTGAATGGCTTGACGTCTAGATTTGACAATTAATGAGCAATTAAGTCCATCAAATACCCAATTATCTGCTTACAGTTTATTCTGCATGAAATTATTTAGAGTGGCACACAAAATGGTCCTTGCTGCGACAGTATTTGAATTATTAATTCAATATTCTCACATATTGTTAGTCAATTTACTAGGACTAAATTAGTTCACAGAACAAAACGCCCAATTAATTTAAGATTAGTGCGTCAGAGTGGGTATTGGTTTTGCACATGGCATATTCTCTGCCCTCTTTCTCAAGCAATCAGATTCAGTATAGGCAAACATGTTAACCAGCACTCCAATGTTTAATGCATTAAATGGATTACATTATCATATATACCATATTTACATTCTGCTTTTGCATAAAATGTAAGGCCTGTGACTGTGCACAGGGATTCTCTAAATCATTAACTTACTAGCTAAACATACATAGAACATCTAATTGAACAAACATAATTTCTTCCTCTCTGAATATTTCATGTTTCTGTTATATCAGCAAACACATTCTACCCGCTGTGATGCATTCCGCGTCATTGAGTACCTGTTGTTCTTTGACTCAGTACCTGTTGTTCTTTGACACATTCTACCCGCTGTGATGCATTCCGCGTCATTGAGTACCTGTTGTTCTTTGACTCAGTACCTGTTGTTCTTTGACACATTCTACCCGCTGTGATGCATTCCGCGTCATTGAGTACCTGTTGTTCTTTGACTCAGTACCTGTTGTTCTTTGACACATTCTACCCGCTGTGATGCATTCCGCGTCATTGAGTACCTGTTGTTCTTTGACTCAGTACCTGTTGTTCTTTGACACATTCTACCCGCTGTGATGCATTCCGCGTCATTGAGTACCTGTTGTTCTTTGACTCAGTTGTTTCCAGTGATGAGAGTACTCACTGGGCACAAACTGGTTGAATCAATGTTTTTTCGACGTCATTTGTCAACGTATTGTGACGTGGAAGCTACGTGGAAAATTCATTTGGATTTTTAAAAAAAGTATATACGCAAACTGTTGTATCGAGGGTGAGATTTCAACCACAGGATTATGTCATCATGGTCACCAAATTTCAACATATTGAAAACTTGTATACAATATATTGAATTTGTACCTTTTTAAAACAACGTCAGATCTTCAACGTTATTTCCACTATCAGAAGAAAAAAATAAGCTATAGGCTGGGCAGCACTTCCTGCTGGAGAGTTGATCTATCTACAGCTTCCCTTTGGTCTCCTATCCAGGGTTTTAACCAAGCCCAGCCCTGCTTAGCTTTGATATTTGTTACTGACTATTACCAATGTGCTATTGTGACAATTATTTTTAGATCCCCACTTAACAACTAAATAGATTCACTGTTGCTATCGACATCAAAGGGTAGGTTTAACAGAGCAAATGAAATGTCATATCACTCATATTGTCAATTATGCTATTTAGGCCTATATAGCGTTTTTCAAAGTCATCAACAGCTATTGTTTTAATTCAACCCAGGATTCAACACAAAATAAACAGTACAATAGGCCTAGGGTTTCAAGCTCTGGTTGATTTCAAATGTAATGGTATTTAGTGATATTGTTTGTGTCACGATCGTTCAAGGAAGTGACGGACCAAGGCGCAGCGTGGTAAGCGTACATTTTATTTAATTAACGTACTTAACACACACGAACAAAAACAACAAACCAAACGATACGTGAAATCCTAGGTTAACACCAAAACAAACCATACGGAACAAGATCCCACAATGACTAGTGCCAAACATGCTGCCTAAGTATGTCCCCAATCAGAGACGAGAAACAGCTGCCTCTGATTGGGAACCACCCTGGCCAACATAGATCTACACAATCTAGATCAACAACATAGAAAATACAACAGACACTACACACCCTGGCTCAACATTAAAGAGTCCCCAGAGCCAGGGCGTGACAGTACCCCCCCCCCCCCCCCCCCCCCCCAAAGGCGCGGACTGTGACCGCGCCACACAAACACAAGAGGGTAGGGGCCGGGTGGGCATTCCGCCTCGGAGGCGGATCCGGCTCCGGGCGTGACCACCACCTTTTCTCCACCTCCCCGTTGCGCCCCTGGTCTGGTCTGGCCCCGCTGACTGGAGCTGGACTGGACACCGGTGGAGCGGATTGCTCAGGTTCCGGAGTGGAGCAGCTGACCGGTGCCGGACCAGGCACCGGTGGAACAGGCACGGGCCGTGCCGGACTGGACACACGCACCACTGTCTTGGTGCGGGGAGCAGGAACGGGCCGGACCGGGCTGACGACGCGCACCACTGGCCTGGTGCGGGGAGCAGGAACGGGCCGGACCAGGCTGACGACGCGCACCCCTGGCTTGTTGCGGGGAGCAGGAACAGGCCGGACCGGGCTGACGACGCGCACCACTAGCTTGGTGCGGGGAGCAGGAACAGGCCGGACCGGGCTGGCGACGCGCACCACTGACTTGGTGCGGGGAGCAGGAACAGGCCGGGCTGGACTGGGAACACGCACCATTGGCTTGGTGCGGGGAGCCGGAACGGGCCGGGCCGGACTGTGGATACGCACCACTGATTTGGTGCGGGGAGAAGGAACGGGCCGGGCCGGACTGGGAACACGCACCACTGGCTTAGTGCGAGGAGCAGGAACGGGTCGGGCCGTACTGGGAACACGCACCACAGGCTTAGTGCGGGGATCAGGAACGGGCCGGACCGGACTGGTGACACACACCACTTGCTTGGTGCGAGGAGCGGGACTGGGTTTCCTTATAAACCTCCGCTCCCTCTGCTGCCTAACCAGCTCCTCTCGCCGTGCCTCTACACTCTCCTTCTCCCTTAACACCTCCTGTAGCTCCTCCCTCTGACCAATTAACTCCTGCTCCCTCTGGACCAATAGCCCCCGTAACCTGGTGGCCTCCTCTCCTAGTCTGCAGATACGCCCTGTCGCTGCCTCCTGCTGCCCCGTCGTCCACGCCGTGTGCCCCCCCCAAAAAAAAATTATTGGGGTTGTCTCTCGGGTGTCCGTCGTCGGCATGGTTGGCGCCGTTTCTCCTCTCCTGCCTGGGCATTTTCATTCATCGCCCTCCGGTAACGGACGGCCTCTTCCTCCGTGATTCTCCCCCAACCGAGGAGGACATCCACTAACGTAACCTCCGGCGTTTGCTCCTGGACACGCTGCTTGGTCCTCTTTTGGTGGGATCTTCTGTCACGATCGTCGTTAGATGAAGCGGACCAAGGCGCAGCGTGATAGGCGTACACACTGTATTAAATGTACACAACACAAACCAAAACAACAAAACAAACGATACGTGAAGTCCTAGGTTAAACAACAAACCTTACGGAACAAGATCCCACAAAACATACATGCCAAAAGGCTGCCTAAGTATGGATCCCCAATCAGAGACAACGAGCTACAGCTGTCTCTGATTGGGAACCACCCTGGCCAACATAGAAATAAACGATCTAGAATGAAACACATAGAAAACTAAACAATAAACCTACACACCCTGGCTCAACATTAGAGTCCCCAGAGCCAGGGCGTGACAGTTTGTTTGTCAATGTAACCAAATATCAACATTTTAAGGAGATGCAGCTTCTGCTTCGATAGTTCCATCTGTGCTACTAACGTAATCTGGCTTTAATTCCAATTTGTCTACAAATAATTATTAAAAGTTTTAATTTGATTTAGTCCTATTCTATAACTTTTGGTTGAGATGGAGACGTGACTCCAATGTATCAATTATTAATTTGTAAACTGGAATGTTTTTATTCAAACAATTGCTACTTTTTAAATACAATAAATAGCCTATTAACTTGTCGACAAGTTAAGAAATGATATGTTGAATTCATGTCTCCAACTCAACCAAAAATAAAAAGTTAAAGAATGGGATTAAGCCAGTGACTCAGATGGAACTATCCGCAGTCTCCTTTAAATGTTGATACTTGGTTGAATTGTCAACCAAACACAATTCAATATTACTTTTGTAATATAGGAAATAGCCTGAAATTAAGGCTATTTTACAAACTAATGTAACATTCAACTTTAAAATGAGTAACACATCCATGGCCACATTTTGAGGTTACTGTAACTATCAATTCCTTCTTATGTAATCATATAAAGCGTACATAGGTCATTGAGATAGCATGCATAGGTCATTGCAAGTTTGTGGAGATCTTCACAATTGCTGTAATAATAATCTGTGCAGAATCTCCAATGGCATTGATCACTTGCACCATGTACTGTTAATCTAATCTCCACTGCAATCCAGGTCATTTGGTTCTGCTATTAGATAAAGCACAGTGATAACACATTAATCTCTTGTATAAATAAACAAAATATTATATTCCCATTTTAAACTTTGCTGTGCTTTTAAATGGTTGAAAGCGCAGTGATAGTCATTTGGGTGACAACTAAATCAGACATTGTTTTTCCATTGGAATTTGGTTGTGCTTTTAGGTGGTTGAAAGAATTGTGATAACTTTTTAGCTGTAATTTTTGAGTGGATGAATCTCATTGATCCAACGTCTCAACCCAAATATTAGGCAGTTATCCATGTTGAAATGATGTGGTGTGTCCAGTGGGTAGTGAAGAGTAGTCTATACCAAAATGGCTTCTCTATTTTGGAAGATAGTAAGGAGAATAACAGACCCAGGTGGCCCTAACGAAGCTTGAAAGCTTCTGTCTGATGTCTCATTTCTCTCTGCTACCAATTGCAGTTATCTAACACCTTTTGATCTTCTTTGTTGACAACATCACACTAAGATATTGAGTTCTTCACACGAAGCAACCTGGACCCAATTTATGTTGCTTGCAACAGAGTTGCATTTGGTCTACTCCGCATGTCACCTTAAAAAAATTAATTGCCTGCAACATAGTTGCATTGCATCATCGCAAGAGATAGAAACTGACTGTATGCAATGTCCAGTCAGTAAGAAGAAACCTTACATGACTCGTCATGTCAACACCGCTCAGTGCTGCTGCAAACCGCATCAAAAGAGACAGGACAAATGGGAAATGTATAAACCATTCTAGACACCGTGGCTAGTCGTGGTTTATGTACATGGTCTGGCAGTCAATTAATGTCATTTTAATAGTGAACCCAGACCTTTCTCTGTCCAGTTTCAACTAAAATTGTCCAACATGAACTGCACTAGCTAGCTAAATAGCTTATCTCATCGCTAGCTTGGTTAGCTAGCTAGCTGTTGTTAAAAAACACGGTTGGCAAATAGGCAACATTTTTGGCTAACTAGCTAAATTGTACAGCCAGTATTTTGTCTATATCGATGCTATTACAATTACCAAACGTTTGGATAAACAAATCATTTATGAAAACGTGATGTATGACAAGATTGGATGTTGCAGTCAACTTCAATTGCGTTTTGAAGTGCTTTGCCTTCGTGTATCAGCAAGGTCGCTTGAGATGTCGAAAATTGCTGGAACAGAAATTGTGTCCAAATTGATTCATGTTACACAGGCTTCACACAGGCAGCCCAATTCTGATCCTTTTTGTTTTTCACTAGTTGGTCTTTCGACCAATCACATCAGATCGATTTACATCAGATCTTTTTCAGAGCTGATCTGATTGGTCAAAAGACCAATTAGTGAAAAGTAGATCAGAATTGGGCTGCCTGTCTAAACGCAGCCATAGAGTAATCCACATGATGTTTAATGTCCATTGTGTGCTAAACAAAAATAAGTGTTTCTTTCATGTATTAGGGCTAGTCTTATAAATGCCCTCCTGACAAACACAGCTATATAAATGCATTGTCCCCAAATACCCTCAGTAATAATATAATAATAATAATAAGCCATTTTATCCAAAGCGACTTAGTCATGTGTGCATACATTTTTACGTATGGGTGGTCCCGGGGATCGAACCCACTACCCTGGCGTTACAAGCGCCATGCTCTACCAATTGAGCTACAGAGGACCACAATGACAATGCATTGTACCCAGACACCATCAATTAGGATACATTGTACACAAACACCCATGGAGAATATATCCTCATTAAATAATGATAACAGGCAGGTGTTGGATTTATGTCCCCCCCATGTCGCTTAGTTATAATGTGTGGCTGAGAGAATGCAACAGTAAGTATTTAATAAGCATTCAGTGTGCACCTGAATGAAAGAGGAGCTGCCGAATGTGATACCATGTGACATTTGCTCTGGTCCCTCCACCCCTTTAGATCCTATTAATGAAGCTCTTTGTCCTCAGTGTTCTGTTGTCCTTAAGGCAGACACTGGCATTGGAATGATGTTATGTTGTCTTTGAGGCAGACTGTCATTGGAATTATGTTCTGTTGTCTTTGAGGCAGACACTGGCATTGTAATGATGTTCTGTTGTTGTTGAGGCAGACACTATGGGCCCCTAAACTAAGTAGACAATTAAAAACACATACAGCCAAACATCAATACAATGGCAGTTCAATGGAGAATGACACAAACAATGACAAACACATTGTTGAGGCGGACACAATGACGTTGAAATTTGTGCATAATAACATAAATATCTATGAAATTATCCCCCTCTCAACTAATTAATTTGACAATTAAAATCATATACAACCACACACAAATGCAATGGCAATATACTCAAGAACAAACACAAACAAATATAGGATCTATCTCCATTGTGGTCTTTGATAGCAAAACACAGAATCTCTCCATTGTAGGCAACTGATCTTGTTTTTGAGTAGCTAATTATCCAGGAGAGCTAACACATGTTGCGCTAATAAGGCCAACACTGCAGGCCTTAACAAGGCTGGCTGGTTGTTCAAGATAGCAAAGTGGGGGTGTTAAAAAGGGAGGAGAGAAAACGAGAGAGGAAGAGAGAGAGATCAAGGATGTGCTGTCATTGAGCAGAAAAAGCAGTTGAGAAAATGTTATAAATCACAACCAGAAGAAACATTGTTCCAAATCAAATAAAATGTTTCGCATTTGCCGAATACGATTTTTTTTTTGATTT
The DNA here is from genome assembly GCF_964263955.1 of Coregonus lavaretus. Classification (NCBI taxonomy): domain Eukaryota; kingdom Metazoa; phylum Chordata; class Actinopteri; order Salmoniformes; family Salmonidae; genus Coregonus; species Coregonus lavaretus. Next base: position 65,453 of record NW_028165203.1, on the reverse strand, counting down.
TAGTAATTTATCAGACACTTTTATCCAGAGGGACTTACAATTAGTGCATTCATCTTAACATAGCTAGGTGAGACAACCACATATCACAGTCGAAGTAAGTACATATTTCTTTAATAAACTAGAAAAGTTCCTTTCCTGAAGAAAATGTGGTGTGCTTGCTAGCTTGTGAAGGATTGATTGATAGGATAGCCTGAACATGTGAAAGTTTGTTTGATGCCTCTAGCTTGAATGGTTTGAGTTACTGTTGGTAGGCTATTTTATGCAAATGAATGCACATTTATATAGTTATAGTTGATAAACGTTTTTAAGAATTTGAAGTTAGGATAACCTGAACATGACAAAGTTTGTTTGGTGTCTCTAGCTTGAACGGTTTAAACCCCCTAAGGTCAATGTCCTTGGCCCCACGGACATCTAATTAGCATATTACAAAGATCCCCATTTAAAAAAACCTGTCAGTTTAAGCTAGAGATATCTATTTTTTTGCATTGGATGTGTCTCAATCCACCACATCCGCCTATGTAACACTTCTGCATCTACGGTGAAAGGTGACAGCGCTAGAGCGGTGTTTGTCAGACCATGAGACATCCCGAAAATGGAAGATGAGACTTGCATGAACACGTACATATCGGTTGTTTTGCCCTAGGATGCCCACAGGCCTCACAAGACTCGTCTGCAGTCGGTACAGCCGATCTGCCAACTTCTGTCTGTAGCGTCCGAATAGTTTGGGCTACACACTAATATGACCCTTCTGTACATGTTTGTGAGAGATGAGACTCTCTCGAACACGTACCGTACATGTCGGTTGTTTTGCTCTAGGACGCGCACAGGCCTCACAAGACTCAAACAAATTAACGGAAGTATATATGGAGACTGTTTAGTGACAAAAATATCTGTTGAATCTGTTAGTCAATGCGTTTGTATGGGCTAATAGCAGTAAGGCCAACTTTTTTTTTTTTTCATCAAATAATTTATTTCGATATTTTTGGGATACTTCAAGGGGTCTTAAAATTCCAAATCGAAAATCTAAATGTTCCTTGGTATGATGCAAGTTAGTTAAGTCAGATAAACACGTTGTGCAGCACACAAGTACAATTAATTCACTATGTGGTACGTAGATCCAAATGGCCAATGACAAGAAGATGAAGGTCCACACTCTTGGGATGAAGGTGATTTGAAGATACATTTGTTTATTCCATTAGGGACAAATGTCTTGGCCGATCAGGTTTCATCAGTGTCAATGTCATTGCCTTAATTCGAAGGGTGTGGACCTTATCAATGCTGTATATCAATGCAAAACCTAATAGAGTTTGATGGAGTCAGTAGTTGAGGTCAACTCCAGTCAATGTATAGCATGTCTCTGTACATGTCCCACTTTATTTTTTGAAAGAGCTCTAACTGAACTAGCACTGAAAGAGCTCTAATTGATCTAGCACTGAAAGAGCTCTAACTGAACTAGCACTGAAAGAGCTCTAACTGAACTAGCACTGAAAGAGCTCTAACTGAACTAGCACTGAAAGAGCTCTAACTGAACTAGCACTGAAAGAGCTCTAACTGAACTAGCACTGAAAGAGCTCTAACTGAACTAGCACTGAAAGAGCTCTAACTGAACTAGCACTGAAAGAGCTCTAATTGATCTAGCACTGAAAGAGCTCTAACTGAACTAGCACTGAAAGAGCTCTAACTGAACTAGCACTGAAAGAGCTCTAACTGAACTAGCACTGAAAGAGCTCTAATTGATCTAGCACTGAAAGAGCTCTAACTGATCTAGCACTGAAAGAGCTCTAACTGAACTAGCACTGAAAGAGCTCTAACTGAACTAGCACTGAAAGAGCTCTAACTGAACTAGCACTGAAAGAGCTCTAAATGATCTAGCACTGAAAGAGCTCTAACTGATCTAGCACTGACCTTGGCGTTCGTTGGAAAGGGGCCCTTGACTACTAACAACAGCAGGGTATGTAAATATAATTTAAAAGTGAGTTTGAATAGTCTTTGAGGCTTCAGCCCTCGTCTTGGAGTCTTTAGAGCATCACAGAGTGAAGCTGTGATATTGGTTGGTTGTGGCATATATTGCGAAGCCCCCTAGAGTGATTCAGATTGGTTCTAAATACTCTGCTCAGTGGCCATAGGGGTAAATGTGACAGGGTCGGGTAACGCTTGTGTGAGATCCGGAAGTCCGGCGACCTGATGAAAGCAATGCGTGGCATTAGCTTAGCGGGCACGCTACCCACTACAAAGACACCAAGACTGATGCCAGACATGTTTGTCAAAGGATTTTGTGCGGTTTCCAAGGCAGGCTCTGGCAGCGTATGATGTGCATGTCTGGGTCTGGCCTTGAGTGTCTTCTCTTTGGACTCTCTGTACTGTGTGAATGTGTATGTTCATATGTGTGCGTCTAGGCAGCCTGTCTAGGCAGTCGTGCCAAGTTGGATGGATGTTTGAAAGGTGAATGACGTTTTCACTGGTGTAACAGAAGGTTAGACATTCGTATTGTTGACACATCGATTTTGATTTATTTTAGCTAGTGACTTGACTATTGACAATATTAGCATTCTTTGTGTGGCTTTTCTGAACATACTCTCTGCATCAGCTGTGTGTGTATGTGTATATATACTGAGTGGACAAAATATTAGGAACACCTGCTCTTTTGATGAGACTAACCAGGTGAAAGCTATGATCCCTTATTGATATCACCTGTTAAATCCACTTCAATCAGTGTAGATGACAGGGAGCAGACAGTTGAAACATGGATTGTGTATGTGTGCCATTCAGAGGGTGAATGGGCAAGACAAAATATTTAAGTGCCTTTGAATGGGGTATGGTAGTAGGTGCCAGCGCACCGGTTTGAGTGTGTCAAGAACTGCAACGCTGCTGGGTATTTCACGCTCAACAGTTTCCCGTGGTTATCAAGAATGGTCCACCACCCAAAGGACATCCATCCAACTTGGCTCGACTGTGGGAAGCATTGGCGTCAACATGGGCCAGCATCCCTGATGAACTCTTTCGACATCTTGTAGAGTCCATGCCCCGACGAATTGAGGCTTGTCTGAGGGCAAAAGTGGGTGCAACTCAATATTAGGAAGGTGTTCCTAATGTTTTGTACACTCTGTGTATACTGTATATTTGAGAATGTATACTATATTGTATAGTTGTCCACTCACTCACTGTGCCGTCACTGTGTGTGTGCATTTGAGTGTGGGTGTGTGGGTGGGTGGGTGGGTGTGTGGGTGGGTGCATATTCCTAAATATCTGTGTACATGTCAAATTGTCCATGCAGGGCCCACTCACTCTCCCTTCTCTCTGTGGGATGTGCTTCTATGCCGCAGCTTTGGGATTCAACATGATGGCAACGGCAATGACTGTGAGCCGATTGGGAAAAGACCTTTCGTCATGTCTCCACAGCTCCTGTATGGCACCTCCACCCCCAGCTGGTCGCGCTGCAGCCGCCAGTACATCACCCGCTTCCTGGAGTGAGTTCTAATTCTATTGTCCCACACTGATGACCTCATCATTCTGTCTGTTTACGTTTCTCCCTGTTTCTCTCTGACTTTGTAATGATCATGCAAATAATAATATATAGAAAAACCAGACAATGCATCATTCAATCAGGCTTAATTGAACTGATGGAGTTAATGTGTGATTGAGCTACAGTGGTCCTCTGTAGCTCAGCTGGTAGAGCATGGCGCTTGTAACGCCAGTGTAGTGGGTTCGATCCCCGGGACCACCCATACGTAAAAATGTATGCACACATGACTGTAAGTCGCTTTGGATAAAAGCGTCTGCTAAATGGCTTATTATTATTATTATTATTATTATTATTATTATTATTATTATTATTATTATTATTATTATTATTATTATTATATTAATGCAATGTTCTCAAAGGAAAACAGAATGCAAACATAATTTCCTCACTATCTGTCGTTCTATCTATCTCTCTCTCTCTTTATGTCTCTCTCTCCGTCTCTGTCTTTCTCTCTCTCATTCTCTCTCTCTCTTCTCTCCTCACCCCCTTCAAACCACTTTATCTGTCTCTTTCCCGTCTCCAACTCCCAATGCTACAATCATCATCCACTCATCGTTTGTGCCACTGATGGCCCTTGAATCCATAATACAGCTACTCTCCAATAAGGACCTAATGTAATATGTACCGTATATATGCGCTGGTTATGAGTGCATTCTAATTGTCCCATGGTCTCTTTGTTCCATGTTCCTTGCTTGATGCTTTCAAATTGATCAGTTCCACCACTGATGTATCCACTTTCAATCTACCATCTACCCAAATAGCCTGAATATGAGAGGGTTGTATGTGGATGGTACTTAGAATGTTTAAATCGCAGATCAATTGACAAAAACTCATCATTGCTTAGTACCATCCAATTGATCTGAGACTCAGAGACTTGTTTGGTTCCTATGTAAACCAGGATAAAGGCTCTCTTTCAATACATCATGCACCCTTTCCGGTCATAGGTCTGTGCTGATGAAATTGTCACCTCACATTATGTGTGAATATGTTATTTTCTAGGACACGACTGTGTCTCTATCTTAATGCAAACATACTGAAAGATGTATACTTTGTCATACTATAACAGATATGCTTTCTGCTTTATTTGTGTTTTTGCAGCTTGAAAAATAATTGAAATACCTCCTTGTAAGCGCCCTCAGCTTTTTCTAAAACATTTTAGTCATTTTAGCAGACGCTCTTATCCAGAGCAACTTACAGTTAGTGAGTGCATACATTTTCATACTGGCCCTCCATGGGAAACAAACCCACAACCCTGGCGTTGCAAACGCCATGCTCTACCAACTGAGCTACACGGGACCTGTAGCTTCACAGGAGGATCGTACGCTGTGCTCTCTGAGGCTTAGACTAGACTGACTCAATAGTCTCTTTTAGTGATGATGCCACTCAGACTTTAATGAGGATAGCAATGAAAGAAATATGCACCTGGATTCCCAGAATTCAGGTTCGTAATTAGGATTCATTTGTATTGTTGCTCAGATCTGAAAGTAAAAGGATTCGTTTCCAATCGTGACTCCAAATGTCAGAAGTGATATTATGAGGTTTTCTTTAGGAAGGCAATGTCATGCTTGAATCCATTGCAAATCCCAGAGACTGCTAACGGCATTTGAAATGTAAATAGATGCATAGAAATGTGTTGATGCGTAACAATGCATTGATACATTGAGGACCACTGGCTGTACCATGCATGTTCTGTCCAGTTGTCCACTCTATATGCAAGACAACTGGCCACTCCTCTGAGCCTGGTTCCTCTCTAGATTTCTTACTAGGTTCCTGCCTTCTAGGGAGTTCTTCCTAGCCACTGGGCTTCTGCCTCTGCATTGCTTGCTCTTTGGGGTTTAAGATGGGTATCTGTAAAGCACATTGTGACAGCTGCTGATGTTAAATGGCTTTATAAAATACATTTGATTTGAGTGTTATAATGTCATGAGCTTACCTTAATGATATGGTGTATCCTCCAGTTCTGCTCAGAGTAGGACCGTTTCAGATGGGTAGCTCATATTGTCAGAGTAGCAGCAGGGTTAGGAGAATGAGCTGGCATGCAGCCGGTCAGTCGGTTCATTGTACTCCCACTCCGTCCTGCTCCTGAATGGGAGAGGGTAATAGCCTCTCCTTCCAGCTGGCACTAGCCATGGGCCCATGTACACCACTCCTATCTCTCCTCATCCTTCCCTCATTTTTCTCTCTATCTCACTCACTCTTTCTTTTTATATATATATATTTATATCTCTCCTCCTATTTCTTCATATATGTCTCTCCTATTTCTTCCAGCTGGCACCATCCAATTGCCTCCCTCTAACGCTTTTTACATCCCATCTCCTCCTCTTCCTCCATTTGTCATCTTTCCCTCCCTCCTCTTCCTCTCATCTTTTCCTGCACCCACCACAAGGGCTAATGGCCGAGGGGTTCCTCAGGGCTCAGTACTCAGTTCTATTCAGTTGTCTGACTCTGAGCTGTAGGTGTTAGTTAAATGTGGAATGTGGAATGGCATGCTGAGCCATGGGGTTCAGATGGTTATCCTATAGATGGGCTGAGGACGGAGAGAGCGGCTCTCCAACAATGTCTAGACTAGATTGTTTTGAAGGGGAGTTGGAGGTTGGAAGGAGACGTGGGGGTTACAAAAAAGCCCCAAAGCTTTTCATGTGTGTAATTGCAATGAAAAGGAATCTGGAAATTGCAGCGAGGACAGTTATTGCCTACTGCTTGATTGTGAGAGGACAAGACTTCTAAGACTTAAGCTGTAAATGAACACGCACCATGCAGTGCGTCAATTTTTTTACTGTTTGAAAGGTGAATGACGTTTTCACTGGTGTTTACATAAGGTCAGACATTCGTATTGTTGACACTTATTTTAGCTAGTGACTTGACTATTGACAATATTAGCATTCTTTGTGTAGCTTTTCAGAAAATAATCGAGTTTATAAAGTTACTTCAACCTGCATAAACTTCTCCTGGACAGCACAAGTGTTTTTCTTCCACAAGCCTCTTTTCAGTGGACCCATGCAGCCATAGTCACTCATGGAGAACAATTTAATTGCTCTTGCATAGTGGTCAATATTATGTCATCCCAAATGCATCATCATTTATTTTATTTATTTGAGTTTTATTTAACCTTTATTTAACTAGGCAAGTCAGTTAAGAACACCTTATTTACAATGTCGGCCTACACCAGCCAAACCCAGACGATGCTGGGCCATTTTATATGTATGCATCATTAAACTCCTGGTTATTGAAGTCTCATTGAAGAGGTAGTCATGTAATGTAGGTTAAGCAGCTGTTAACAGATGTTGAGACAAATATTCCCCCCCCTTTTAGGAATACTGCATCTAAAGTTACAAAGAATAGCTTTGCCCTTGGATTAACCAGTTCAATCAAAGTTTGCATTTCAGAATCAGGGAAAATAATAAGTATTAGGGGATGTTTTGTCCATAGATCCCTGTACTATTGTCCATTATCAGATGCACAACATATACATTACACAGAAATGCTAGCACCTGCAATCACAAATGCCATTATCTTAGCTGTTAAATGGTCTTTTTTAGTTTAGATTATTTGATATTTTAAAATAAGGTACACATACAAAAAGTATGCACTTCATTTAAGAATCAGAAGAGAAACACAAAGTCTCCGCCTTATTTCCATTTGGTCCTCTATCATGACAGCGTTTGGCAAATGTGGCAAGACCAAAAAAACCACAGAAGCTAAAATGGCAGGTCAGTCTTCAGGAGTCGCTACTGTGGTCCAAAGTCTAATACAGGGTCACTTGTTCAGCTCTGAAAGCAGTCTGTGGAATTCTCCTGACCTACATTTCTAGGCATGTTGATTTTTTTTTTTTTTTTTTTCTTCCTGCAGCTGTGAGGTGCAGCTGGCCAACTCCACCTTTATAGCTCCTCCAGATGATCTGGGCCTGTATTCATAAAGTGTTTCAGCGTAGGAGTCCTGATCTAAGATCAGTTTTTCCTTTTAGATAATGCTGAATAAGACAGGGAGGACCTGATTCTAGATCAGCAATCCTATTTTGAGACACTTGGGAATACAGGCCCTGAGTTTGGTAGTCCTAATCCATCTCACCAGCTTCACCTTTTTCTGTTATTTTACCAGATCATCTCAGCTTTCAAGCTCACAGCTCCAAAGTAACCAAGTGGCCATTTTGTTTCTCGACTGGGTGCATAGGGTTCATTGAATGAAGTACATTTGAACTCCGTCAAATCTATGGAATTTGTTGAAATGAGTGTCATGGAGCCTATTGGAGCAATTCACCCTATCTAGTTGCCATTATTGATTGCCTGATAGTGAAATCAGTCATTTAATATTTTGCGTGTGAATCTGGCTGTTGCTAGGTAGAGGAAATTCCAATGCATTGCTTAGTCTCAGTTAAGCCTTATTCATCATTAGTCACAACAAAATCAGTTGTATTAGCGTATTTATCATGACTGATGTCATAATCTGTTATAGCATGTTATTGTATTGGTTTGGACTGATGCCGTGTCTACACTGTGAAGTATTTTCAGATGCATCATTGTATAAATGTTGCTTCAGAAATGCAAAAAATCTTTGTTAGAGTTGAAATCACTAACATATTTTAATAGGTTATTTCAGGTGAAATGCTACATAAGTGGAACAGACTGAGTTTACTGAAGCAGGATATTAGAAAGGCCTTTAGCCATAGTTTTATCAATTAATTGCAAAGACAACAGTTGTAAAAGTAATGGTTTAAACATTCTTTGCTGAATCTGTCCAGCTCAAATGTAATAACCCACTATACTGCAGGCAATAAAACATGTGAACTTTAGCTACCCTGATACTCCAGTAGGTTTCAATATGACTGAATAGTGTCTGAGGGATGAAATTGGAGATCAGAGTTGAGTTTTGCTCGCTGAGATCCACACAACTTTTTACATTGTTAGGAGAGAAACTAGCCTGGTCTCAGGTCTCTTTTGTACTGTCTTGCCAACTCCTGTGGTCATTGTTTAGCGTGACAATGACCATAAAAGTCGGCGATACAGCACAAACCGATCTAGGACCAGGCTTGAGAGAAACAGGCCTGCTGGGAGGATTTGAGTCTTGATAGCAGTTCCACTTACTGCTGTGATCACACCTCACCAATTACTGGGTCAGAATCAGTGGCCTGGGCAGTGATGCAGAGAAAACAACATTCAATAAAATAACACCGTAGCCTGCCAAGGGTAGAAATGATCCTTTGCTCTATTCAGAAAGCTTTCAGACTAATCAGTGTGAATGAAAGCAGTAGAACTGGTCTTGATTGAACACTTCAATACTCTTATTGATTACCTTTACCGCCCCCCCTCGATGGAGTTGTGTTGTGGTCGCCTCAGGGTCTCTTCTCGTTTCCACCTCCAGAAATGAGCCAAATAATATATTGGTAAATTTATTTTTTACAATTATTTTAACATATTGGTCCATGCATATAGCCTATGCATGGTCTATATTATGAGATGTGCTATTAGCAATAAGCATTATCACCTGTAGCCCAACTGATGCAGCATAGTGGCTATAAATACATAGGCTGAAGCATGGGGTTGCCTATCTGCATTTACCCTGTTGGGCTAATCATTGGGCGAGTTCGTTTTGCATGGCGGAGTTTGTACATGTTTAGACCATTCCATTGGTCCTTAAGTGAACTCTCCACCCACCCGGGGCACCCATGCAAAACAAACTCTCCCATGAGTTGAGTCACAGGTGTGCCGCTAAAAAAATCAGCTGGCAGGTGGAATGTGAACGTTCTTCCAACGTGTGGGTCAGCTCGTGGTTCAGAACAATTACATTTGTCTGAAACATTTAAAATTAAAATAATACACTTTTTTTTTTAAACAGGAGCTTGTTATGTAGCATTGTGTTGTGAATTCCATTCTGTGAGCAGCGAGGCAGACAAGGCTACCAACCACGCACGCATTGAGAGTGTAGAGCCGGGAACAGTCCGTTATTTGTGTTGTGTGAAAACATTCTAATTTGTCCACATGCAGAGCTTATGTTCCCTCTCCCCACGTGAGAATACGACACGTTGCCAAGTTGACTTTCCCTGGATAGCCTAGCTCACCCTAAAATGGCTAATGTAGGCGGTAAATTTAAGGTTATGATAAGGGCAGGGGCGCAACTTTGGTTTTAGAAGTGGGGGGGGGGGCATAACTATTATTATTTTTAAACAATTTATCCAGTCGGATAAACACTCCAAACAGCCTACCCGACGCTCGGAGGCATCCGCATGGTCCTAAAGCATACCGTTGCCTTGTTTTTGTATCACATTTCAATGATAAAACTGGGGGGGGGGGAAACAAAAATGCAGTTTCAGAATGTGGGGGGGACATGTCCTCCCCGTCCCCAGGGAAAGTTGCGCCCCATTGTGGAAGTAGGTGCTGCACGAGTGAAATCAACACGGTAGATTGTTACACAGCCTGCACTAAGTGCAAGCAGGGTAAGACTATTTTTTCCAGATAATTGTTAATTATTACATTAATTAATGCTTAGACGAAACGCAGGCCATATAAAATGGTGTGGCTGGCAAGCGTTTGAGTAGCCTACTAAAATACATTTAGCCTACATTTGTAACCTATATTTGATTCTGGGATTTCCCTCCTATGGCACTCGTAACTTGAGTGCACCTCCAAAGGAATATTTACCTCGCATAGAACACACAACATCAAACCGTACTTTCACACAGGATTTACGCTATTTTAACCCCCACCCTTACAAACAGATGTGGTTGGGCGTCTATTTTAATAGATCCATTGAAAATATACCCATCAAAAATAAATCCATTATTAATTTGTTTAGGCAGGTCCTAAGAAACATTAAAAGACTAATAAAATGTATTTGAAAAAAAATTGTATGGCATATTTTGAGTTCAATTATGTTGGGCTACTGGTCTGTGCAGCGTCATGCACACAAAAATCACTAGTTTTGTTCATTAAACAGCCAAGACACACTTAGGCTACCCTGATCACAGTCAACACACATATATGTTATAGTAGGCTAAGAATAGAATGAAATATAACAGAATAAAATACAGCAAATATTTCCCCAACACAACTTGCATCATGGAAACGTGTGGAACCGCTGTCATATAAAAAAAAAAAAGGTGATATTTTAAAACAGAGCCCAGGGCAAGCCCATGCTTTTTTGATCTCTTTCCTAATCTGTGTTGTTAGGGAGCGTAGGAGCTTACATTGAGAGTATCTTCATCATGATACCCACAGAAAATAATAGCAATCTATATTTTCAAAAGCATTTGAGTCTCATGTTCATATTTCACCACCTCAGCAGGCTTTTGGAGTTGCCTGTATCCAACACCACGGGTATTCAACTCTGACCCTATGAGGTCCGGAGCCTGCTGCTTTTCTGTTCTACCTGATAAATCAGTCCCTGGTTGTCAGATTCTTCTATTCATTACTCATTTTGTTTGCGGAGGAAAAGTAAATGTGGACTGTTCCAGCGTCTTCAAAGTGCGGCGGGAAATTAAAACTGTCCCAATACTAGGATTTGTAAGTGCCCCTTATGGAGATAGATTGGATCCCCTTAAAATGGGGATTGACTCGTTTTATATTTAATGTGATAGAATGCCTGCTGTATTCATGTGGTTACAGCTTGGCAGTTTGACTGAGCTGGAGTTGACTTCTAACGACTGGTTTGACTGTGTCATGCAGACAGCTCTCTAAACTATGTTAGCACCCTGTCTGTCTGCTTTGTTGCATGGAGACCTTGTCATGCCGTCACTGTCTACTCAGTCACATACAGCGCTGTCAACTATGAAATATATGGTCCATTAAAATCAGGCTCAATCATATTTCAGCCCTCCTCCATTTTGTTCTAGCCATAAAGGGATAGTTTGGGATGTTGGCAATGAAGCCCGTCATCTATTGTCCGATGAACTCGTGGATACCCTTTCTATGTCTCTGCGTCTAGTATGAAGGAAGTTAAAAAACAAGGTACTTTCGCAAGCCAATGCTAACTAGTGTTAGCACTAGCTTAGCCAGACTTCCAGTCTTTGCACTAAGCTAGTTTGCATTGGCTCATGAAACGACCTTTTATTTAATTTTTTTATATTATATATATTTATTATTATTTTATTTTTTTGTTATTTAGTAGAAGGCATACATTTTCATACTCTAACTTCCTTCATACTGGACGGAGAGTCATAAAAATGGTATCCACGAGTTCATCTGATCTGGGGAAGTAGATAACGGGCTTCATTACCAACATCCCAAACTATCCCTTTAATAACACACCTTTTCACCATCTCGATTTGCGTGTGCGCATGTGTGTCACTTTAATGCATTTGTCTGACCACCATGTTGTTGTGGTTGTTCTTCCACAGTCGAGGCTGGGGCTGGTGCCTGGATGACCCCCCTGTGCGGAACGTGCTGGATCTGAACTCTGTTCCCCCCGGGGTCCTGTACAGCGCTGCCCACCAGTGCCGCCTACAGTACGGCTCTGGGTCCCTGCTCTGTGACGACGTGGACGTAAGACCCCTGAATCTGAACCAATACTTGTCTGTTTCTTCAGCATGCTCCTGCTATCTGCATATCCCTCTATGGTGTGCCCTCTCTGTCCCACAACGCTCGTCACAGCTCTCCCCTTCTCACTTCTCCTCTTGTCTCCTCTTCACTAATGGTGTGTCATGGCCATCATACCTTGCTCTTAATTCCCCCACTAGTTACTGTAACCCTGCATCACTCCTCTTAGCCCTTCCACCTTCTTCTCCCTCCGTCACTTCCTTACTGCTCTCTGTCTCTATTCTCACATCCCCCTCCATTTTACTCTTTACTCCTCATCCTCATTACTCTTCATCCTCTTTACTCCTCCACTCCTCATTACTCCTCCACTCCTCATTACTCCTCATCCTCTTTACTCCTCATCCTCATTACTCCTCTTCCTCATTACATTACTCCTCATTACTCCTCCACTCCTCATTACTCCTCATCCTCCTTACTCCTCATCCTCATTACATTACTCCTCCCTCATCCTCTTTACTCCTCATCCTCATTACTCCTCCGCTCCTCATCCTCATTACTCCTCATCACTCCTCATCCTCATTACTCCTCATCCTCATTACTCCCCCACTCCTCATTACTCCTCCGCTCCTCATCCTCATTACTCCTCATCACTCCTCATCCTCATTACTCCTCATCCTCATTACATTACTCCTCCCTCATCCTCTTTACTCCTCATCCTCATTACTCCTCCGCTCCTCATCCTCATTACTCCTCATCACTCCTCATCCTCATTACTCCTCATCCTCATTACTCCCCCACTCCTCATTACTCCTCCACTCCTCATCCTCATTACTCCTCCACTCCTCATTACTCCTCCACTCCTCATTACTCCTCATCCTTTTTACTCATCATCCTCTTTACTCCTCCACTCCTCATTATTCCTCATCCACTTTACTCCTCATCCTCATTACTCCTCTTCCTCATTACATTACTCCTCATTACTCCTCCGCTCCTCATTACTCCTCATCCTCCTTACTCCTCATCCTCATTACATTACTCCTCCCTCATCCTCTTTACTCCTCATCCTCATTACTCCTCCGCTCCTCATCCTCATTACTCCTCATCACTCCTCATCCTCATTACTCCTCATCCTCATTACTCCCCCACTCCTCATTACTCCTCCACTCCTCATCCTCATTACTCCTCCACTCCTCATTACTCCTCATCCTTTTTACTCCTCATCCTCTTTACTCCTCCACTCCTCATTATTCCTCATCCACTTTACTCCTCATCCTTATTGCATTACTCCTCCGCTCCTCATTACTCCTCATTACTCCTCATCCTCTTTACTCCTCCACTCCTCATTACTCTTCATCCTCTTTACTCCTCATCCTCATTACTCCTCACCCTCTTTACTCATCCACTCCTCATTACTCCTCATCCTCTTTACTCCACCACTCCTCATTACTCCTCCAATCCTCTTTACTCCTCTAATCCTCTTTACTCATCATCCTCTTTACTCATCATCCTCTTTACTCCTCATCCTCATTACTCCTCCACTCCTCATTACGCCTCCACTCCTCATTACTCCTCATCCTCATTACATTACTCCTCCACTCCTCATTATTCCTCATTACTCCTCATTACATTACTCCTCCACTCCTCATTACTCATCATCCTCATTACTCCTCCACCCCTCATTACTCCTCCACTCCTCATTACTCCTCATCCTCTTTACTCCTCCACTCCTCATTACTCCTCCACTCCTCATTATTCCTCATCCTCTTTACTCCTCATCCTCATTGCTCCTCATTACTCCTCATTACTCATCATCCTCTTTACTCCTCCACTCCTCATTACTCTTCATCCTCTTTACTCCTCATCCTCATTACTCCTCATCCTCTTTACTCCTCCACTCCTCATTACTCCTCATCCTCTTTACTCATCCACTCCTCATTACTCCTCATCCTCTTTACTCATCCACTCCTCATTACTCCTCATCCTCTTTACTCCTCCAATCCTCTTTACTCCTCATCCTCATTACTCGTCCACTCCTCATTACGCCTCCACTCCTCATTACACCTCCACTCCTCATTACTCCTCCACTCCTCATTATTCCTCATCCCTTTACTCCTCATCCTCATTACTCATCCTCATTACATTACTCCTCCACTCCTCATTATTCCTCATACTCTTTACTCCTCATCCTCGTTATTCCTCATTACATTACTCCTCATTACATTACTCCTCCACTCCTCATTACTCCTCCGCTCCTCATTACTTCTCATCCTCTTACTCCTCATCCTCATTACATTACTCCTCCCTCATCCTCATTACTCTTCATCCTCTTTACTCCTCCACTCCTCATTACTCCTCATCCTCTTTACTCCTCATTACTCTTCATCCTCTTTACTCCTCATCCTCATTACTCCTCACCCTCTTTACTCATCCACTCCTCATTACTCCTCATCCTCTTTACTCCACCACTCCTCATTACTCCTCATCCTCTTTACTCATCCAATCCTCTTTACTCCTCATCCTCTTTACTCCGCATCCTCTTTACTCCTCATCCTCATTACTCCTCCACTCCTCATTACGCCTCCACTCCTCATTACTCCTCATCCTCATTACATTACTCCTCCACTCCTCATTATTCCTCATTACTCCTCATTACATTACTCCTCCACTCCTCATTACTCCTCATCCTCATTACTCCTCCACTCCTCATTACTCCTCCACTCCTCATTACTCCTCATACTCTTTACTCCTCCACTCCTCATTACTCCTCCACTCCTCATTATTCCTCATCCTCTTTACTCCTCATCCTCATTGCTCCTCATTACTCCTCATCCTCATTACTCATCATCCTCTTTACTCCTCCACTCCTCATTACTCTTCATCCTCTTTACTCCTCCACTCCTCATTACTCTTCATCCTCTTTACTCCTCATCCTCATTACTCCTCATCCTCTTTACTCATCCACTCCTCATTACTCCTCATCCTCTTTACTCATCCACTCCTCATTACTCCTCCAATCCTCATTACTCCTTATCCTCTTTACTCCTCATCCTCTTTACTCCTCATCCTCTTTACTCCTCATCCTCATTACTCGTCCACTCCTCATTACGCCTCCACTCCTCATTACGCCTCCACTCCTCATTATTCCTCATCCCTTTACTCCTCATCCTCATTACATTACTCCTCCACTCCTCATTATTCCTCATACTCTTTACTCCTCATCCTCGTTATTCCTCATTACATTACTCCTCATTACATTACTCCTCCACTCCTCATTACTCCTCCGCTCCTCATTACTTCTCATCCTCTAACTCTTCATCCTCATTACATTACTCCTCCCTCATCCTCATTACTCTTCATCCTCTTTACTCCTCCACTCCTCATTACTCCTCATCCTCTTTACTCCTCTTTACTCCTCATCATATTTACTCCTCATCTCTTTAACCCTCATTACTCCTCATCCTCTTTACTCCTCATCCTCATTACATTACTCTTCCCTCATCCTCTTTACTCCTCCACTCCTCTTTACTCCTCCACTCCTCATCCTCTTTACTCCTCATCCTCTTTACTCATCATCCTCTTTACTCCTCATCCTCATTACATTACTCTTTCTTCATCCTCTTTACTCATCCACTCCTCATTACTCCTCATCCTCTTTACTCCACCACTCCTCATTACTCCTCATCCTCTTTACTCCTCCAATCCTCTTTACTCCTCATCCTCTTTACTCCTCATCCTCTTTACTCCTCATCCTCATTACTCCTCCACTCCTCATTACGCCTCCACTCCTCATTACTCCTCATCCTCATTACATTACTCCTCCACTCCTTATTATTCCTCATTACTCCTCATTACATTACTCCTCCAATCCTCATTACTCCTCATCCTCATTACTCCTCCACTCCTCATTACTCCTCCACTCCTCATTACTCCTCATACTCTTTACTCCTCCACTCCTCATTACTCCTTCACTCCTCATTATTCCTCATCCTCTTTACTCCTCATCCTCATTGCTCCTCATTACTCCTCATCCTCATTACTCATCATCCTCTTTACTCCTCCACTCCTCATTACTCTTCATCCTCTTTACTCCTCCACTCCTCATTACTCTTCATCCTCTTTACTCCTCATCCTCATTACTCCTCATCCTCTTTACTCATCCACTCCTCATTACTCCTCATCCTCTTTACTCATCCACTCCACCAGGGACCGACTCTTTACTCCTCATCTCTTTACCCCTCATTACTCCTCATCCTCTTTACTCCTCATCCTCATTACATTACTCTTCCCTCATCCTCTTTACTCCTCCACTCCTCTTTACTCCTCCACTCCTCTTTACTCCTCCACTCCTCATCCTCTTTACTCCTCATCCTCTTTACTCATCATCCTCTTTACTCCTCATCCTCATTACATTACTCTTTCTTCATCCTCTTTACTCCTCCACTCCTCTTTACTCCTCATCCTCTTTACTCCTCATCCTCTTTACTCATCATCCTCTTTACTCCTCATTCTCTTTACTCCTCATCCTCATTACTCATCATCCTCTTTACTCCTCATCCTCTTTACTCCTCATTACTCCTCCACTCCTCATTACTCCTCCACTCCTCATTACTCCTCATCCTCATTACATTATTCTTCCGCTCCTCATTACTCCTCATCCTCCTTACTCCTCATCCTCTTTACATTACTCCTCCCTCATCCTCATTACTCTTCATCCTCTTTACTCCTCCACTCCTCATTACTCCTCATCATCTTTACTCCTCTTTACTCCTCATCCTCTTTACTCCTCATCTCTTTACCCCTCATTACTCCTCATCCTCTTTACTCCTCATCCTCATTACATTACTCTTCCCTCATCCTCTTTACTCCTCCACTCCTCTTTACTCCTCCACTCCTCTTTACTCCTCCACTCCTCATCCTCTTTACTCCTCATCCTCTTTACTCATCATCCTCTTTACTCCTCATCCTCATTACATTACTCTTTCTTCATCCTCTTTACTCATCAACTCCTCATTACTCCTCATCCTCTTTACTCCACCACTCCTCATTACTCCTCATCCTCTTTACTCCTCCAATCCTCTTTACTCCTCATCCTCTTTACTCCTCATCCTCTTTACTCCTCATCCTCATTACTCCTCCACTCCTCATTACGCCTCCACTCCTCATTACTCCTCATCCTCATTACATTACTCCTCCACTCCTTATTATTCCTCATTACTCCTCATTACATTACTCCTCCACTCCTCATTACTCCTCATCCTCATTACTCCTCCACTCCTCATTACTCCTCCACTCCTCATTACTCCTCATACTCTTTACTCCTCCACTCCTCATTACTCCTCCACTCCTCATTATTCCTCATCCTCTTTACTCCTCATCCTCATTGCTCCTCATTACTCCTCATCCTCATTACTCATCATCCTCTTTACTCCTCCACTCCTCATTACTCTTCATCCTCTTTACTCCTCCACTCCTCATTACTCTTCATCATCTTTACTCCTCATCCTCATTACTCCTCATCCTCTTTACTCATCCACTCCTCATTACTCCTCATCCTCTTTACTCATCCACTCCTCATTACTCCTCATCCTCTTTACTCCTCCAATCCTCATTACTCCTCATCCTCTTTACTCCTCATCCTCTTTACTCCTCATCCTCATTACTCGTCCACTCCTCATTACGCCTCCACTCCTCATTACGCCTCCACTCCTCATTACTCCTCCACTCCTCATTATTCCTCATCCCTTTACTCCTCATCGTCATTACTCATCCTCATTACATTACTCCTCCACTCCTCATTATTCCTCATACTCTTTACTCCTCATCCTCGTTATTCCTCATTACATTACTCCTCATTACATTACTCCTCCACTCCTCATTACTCCTCCGCTCCTCATTACTTCTCATCCTCTAACTCCTCATCCTCATTACATTACTCCTCCCTCATCCTCATTACTCTTCATCCTCTTTACTCCTCCACTCCTCATTACTCCTAATCCTCTTTACTCCTCTTTAATCCTCATCCTCTTTACTCCTCATCTCTTTACCCCTCATTACTCCTCATCCTCTTTACTCCTCATCCTCATTACATTACTCTTCCCTCATCCTCTTTACTCATCCACTCCTCTTTACTCCTCCACTCCTCTTTACTCCTCCACTCCTCATCCTCTTTACTCCTCATCCTCTTTACTCCTCATCCTCATTACATTACTCTTTCTTCATCCTCTTTACTCCTCCACTCCTCTTTACTCCTCATCCTCTTTACTCCTCATCCTCTTTACTCATCATCCTCTTTACTCCTCATTCTCTTTACTCCTCATCCTCATTACTCATCATCCTCTTTACTCCTCATCCTCTTTACTCCTCATTACTCCTCCACTCCTCATTACTCCTCCACTCCTCATCCTCATTACATTATTCTTCCGCTCCTCATTACTCCTCATCCTCCTTACTCCGCATCCTCGTTACATTACTCCTCCCTCATCCTCATTACTCTTCATTCTCTTTACTCCTCCACTCCTCTTTACTCTTCATCCTCTTTACTCCTCATCCTCTTTACTCCTCATCCTCTTTACTCTTCATCCTCATTACTCCTCATCCTCATTACTCCTCATCCTCATCCTCATTACTCCTCCACTCCTCATTACTCTTCATCCTCTTTACTCCTCATCACTCCTCATCCTCTTTACTCCTCATCCTCTTTACTCTTCAACCTCATTACTCCTCATCCTCTGTCGCTCAGTTGTTCTGTTCTTCTCCTCTCTAAACTCACATCACCCCCATAACCTGTCAACAGACTGCTGTCTGCCCCATAACCTGTCAACAGGCTGCTGTCTGCCCCATAACCTGTCAACAGGCTGCTGTCTGCCCCATAATCTGTCAACAGGCTGCTGTCTGCCCCATAATCTGTCAACAGGCTGCTGTCTGCCCCATAATCTGTCAACAGGCTGCTGTCTGCCCCATAACCTCTCAACAGGCTGCTGTCTTCTCCATTAAAACATCCCCCCTATAACCTCTCAACAGACTGCTGTCTGCTCCATTAAAACATCACCCCTGTAACCTCTCAACAGACTGCTGTCTGCAAAAACCATACATGAGACATGCTTTCTAAGTGGCCAACTTGCTGCGTCTATACACACTGTGCAGCAATGCTCCGGCAATTGTCCATGTGATTGGAGTGACGGAATTTAAAGGGCAACAAATTGGACCAAGAGCATTTAATCTTAAAGGCCAGATGTGTTGGCAAACGATCTGCAAGCCAATACATACATACATACAAGGTTCAAAGTGGCAAGCTTTACGGTTTAAATTGGACGCTCAAGCGTATTGGATTCACATGTCTTTGTTTGTCTAAATGTGTTTTGAAAACTAGTTGTAAGCCAAAACACACAAGGTGCAAAGAGCTGTGAGGTTTTGATTAGACACACAAGAATATGTTGTCTTGGTTCGAGTCGTGGTACTGATGGCAATTTTCCAGTTTTGATTCTGTTTACATTCCATTATGAAGGGGAAGAAACCCACAAGAAGAATATACACAGAATATTTGTGAACAGTTCTGCATATGTTCATCCCCGGCAGACTTCTCGAAACGTCGATGATAGAAAAAAGTGAAATGAGTTAATCTGTATGTAAAATCATTATTCCAATAGTACCCTTTTGATAGAAAATGCTTGCCTGCTGAGAGTTGGTTGCCATAGGCTACACTGTAATGAGAAAATGATGCTGTGAATGATAATACACTGATAATACACTGGTCTGACATTTAAACAGTACATACATAAACAGCCAATACGTTCACCGTAATTACTTAACACACTTCAAGGGAATTCCTCGCTTGCAGCTTGATCGAATAGCGTCACCCCTTAACTGTAATGTTTTTTGACAGAATCTGAGGGGGCCTATATGTGTTTGGTTAGAGGAAAATGGGGTGATTGCTCGAATTACCAGCGAGCTACTGCGAGGGCCAGAAAGATAAAACTCACAGCCACCTCGCTTTAGGAGAGGAGATCGGTAGGCGGAAATAGAGCCGCCGAATGTGTACCCGTTTATCACTTCTGGAATTACGGTGATTTGAGCTGGAATTACACCCGTTCCCCCCTGTCATAATGGATGTTTGGTATATCCGGCGCTTGGAAACCGTCACGGCTTAAGTGGTTAGAGCAACTGGTGCGAGACAGCGGGGAGGACAGATCATTAATAAACCCCTCGCTGGGCACGGAGCTCATCATTTCAGCTCATTGAGGAGGTTTGCAGTGAAGTCAGCTGGAGCTGGATGGATGGTGGCACTGGACTGTCTTCCTGCAGACTTTCCATAGACTTCCTCTGGTAGGGTGTTGTGGAAACCCCGTAGTTTACACAAAACCTCTGCAGAGAGAGCGAGAGAGCGAGAGAGCGAGAGAGAGAGAGAGAGAGAGAGAGAGCACACAAACATTCTCAGCCAGGGTTGGAGTTACTACAGCCCTCCCTATGAATAACATTAGCTGCTCACTCCGTGTGCTTGGGTTTACAAGAAGCCCACCAGGGCAGGAAAGCAAGCGTGGGATAGATCATGTCCTTCAACCCTCTTTGGTGCCGTTGCCAGGACTGAAGCAGGAAATCTGAATGGAATTAGGGAATCCTTGGTTTCCTCCTCCCCTTTTTAGATAGTGGTTGGAAGGATGGAGAAGGACTTTTCTTCCTTAGTCTGTGTTTTGTAAACAACACCGGAACAAAACATTCCCAAACGTATAAATGAGTGAGAATTTGACACTTTTCCCAACGTGCAAATCTTGTTGAAATGATGACATTCCAAGATTAAAACCAGTTGGTTCTAAAGTGGTTGTAATGACGTCAATTCAACTGACTTTGCCTGCTGGGTTAAGGCTGAATCATAACTTGAGGTCCGTATTGACATTGATGCACGATTTTAACTGGATTTAATTATTCAGGATGTCATTTACTACTAGCTCGTTAGTAAGTAAGTGTTGCATATACACTGAGGAGACATGGTTAACATTAACATCCACTAACTGGCTGATGGAGGGAGGAAAATATTAGATAAGATGAAGGGATGAATTGTAGTCGTATGGAGACTTAATGAGGAATGCCCCAAAAAAATAACCAAGGTGTCATTATTAAATAACATGAACTAGCTGCATGATGTAGTACAGTACATGCACACAGAGAGGATGACAGTCAAATATAAATCACTTTTCATACCAGCATTAATATATCAAATGTACATTAATATATGCACGCACACACACATGGTTGGGCCTGAAGACCGTAAGAAATTTGCATAGCAATAACTCCTTTCCCCCAGTTTTCCTATCTTACCTTTTTAACGCGAGTAAAGTACATGTCGTCTGACGGCATCCGCTAATTTGTCGGTGAACTTTCCAAATGCCGACAAAGCAAAATACGTTAGTCAAGGTGGGATCTTTTTGTGTCTGTAAAATTAATTATGCGAGAAACGGCAGTTGAAATGCCTTTTTAATGCGCAAATATTGACATAATCATCATATCGAAGTAAACTTGGAGTCACGCAATGACATGTTGTGTGGTCCTCCCACTACGACATGCAGTGTATTAGTCTACAGATGTACTAACTGTGCAGGGTGATGAGCTTGATGCTCCTTTCCAATAAATATCGAGGGTCTTATTCTGGTGACATGATGATCGATGCTTGGCTGCTGCTTATTTTGATATGTCAATCTTGCTCGTTTGTCCATAATAATCTCGTCATGTAGGCTATACCCGCACTGTATGTGCAAGCTGTTGGCTAGAGCGCACGTGCCTAGACCAGAATGGGCACCATACAGTAGAGTGCAAAATGTGATGGAAACCCCTTTTTTAACCGCATAAATTATATTTATGTGCGCTACGTCATCACGCAACAAGTCATCAAGTTAATTTGATGTAAACACATCTCTGGTGGGAAAATTAGCATATTTTTTTAAATGCGGATTTTAGAATATCCGCATGAAAGTCTGTCGGCAATTGGATGGAGACTTAGCTACTGACACATTCGTCATATCATTCCCAACAGAGGCTTACACACAAAGACACAAGCACAGCATGCAGGGCTGACATTCTTTTCTGTTCACTTCTAGTTTTATCGCCATTTTGATAACCACAACAGTCCTCCGAGTATGGCCAATCTGTCGCCAATTTTGTCGAGTAATTGAAAAAGAAGGGCATCAGATCTCTCACAGTTCGATAGATGTTTCTTCATTGTCCTCTAGCCCGTTCTGAAGCCAAACAGCTTCAAGAAGGTCAAAGCTATCGTCATATTTGGACATCCTTCACCATTCTGCCTCTTCACAAACAAAATGTCAGTCCAAAAAAAACATCTCCATTGTCCCAATCTCCCAGCACCAGTCAGATAAACCCTGAAATCAACCTTTTGGAGCTCTTATCTCAAATCTCCACATTCAGCAATGGAGTAAATGGTCAAGTCCCAGTCGCCCCCCTCTCTCCTTGGTGTTGTGTGAGGGAGCAGACCATGTCTCTCTCCAGAGAGGCTTGTAGTAGCTTCCCAACGTGTCGTCCCATGCCACCAGCTTGTACTTATCGCAGCGCTGGGACCCCAGACCAGAGTCACTGTCTCTGACCTAGGGTCAGTCTTTTAAGAGTGCTCCCTAATAGAATCGTACGCACCTCAGGGCTCAGACACAAGCTATCTTCCTCGTGATAAGAAAGCTTTATGGCGGGATACAATGCTGAGCAGTGCAGCTGCTGTGAAGTGAACTTGATACCGTTTTGCCAGTGCAAAGGTTAAGACTGTTGGCTTCTGTATCAGCAAAGACAATTCCCAGGCTTGGTTGATGATGTAGGGGGCTGGGTGGATGATGTAGGGGGCTGGGTGGATGATGTAGGGGGCTGGGTGGATGATGTAGGGGGCTGGGTGGATTTAGGAGTGTTTTAAAATGAGGATAAAGCATGTAATACAGTTGTAAACAGCAAAATGTTAACAAACTGGAGACAGGTTTGGAGGCAGAGTTCGTTTGCTAGCAAAGACCGATGCAGTACCAACTGTAAATAAATGAATAGTTTCGTTCCAGAAGAGGGTTGGCCAAGATGGTTAGCTAGTTAAATCAAATCAAATCACATTTTATTGGCGACATGCGCCGAATACAACAGGTGTAGACATTACAGTGAAATGCTTACTTACAGCCCTTAACCAACAATGTGTCACGCCCTGGCTCTGGGGACTCTTAAATGTTGAACCAGGGTGTGTAGTTTCTATGTTGTGTTTTCTATGTTTAGTTTCTAGATCGTTTAGATCTATGTTGGCCAGGGTGGTTCCCAATCAGAGGCAGCTGTAGCTCGTTGTCTCTAATTGGGGACCATACTTAGGTGGCCTGTTGGCACTAGTGTGTTGTGGGATCTTGTTCCGTGTGAGGTATGTTATTTGTCTACCTTGGACTTCACGTTTCGTTTGTTGTTTTGTCGTGTGTTCAGTACGTAAATAAATATGGATGCATATCACGCTGCGCCTTGGTCCTTCTCGTTCATGAACGATCGTGACACAATGCATTTATTTTTTAATAAAAATTGTAAAATAAAACAACCACAAAAAAGTGTTGAGAAAAAAAGAGCAGAAGTAAAATAAAATAACAGTAGGGAGGCTATATATACAGGGGGGTACCGTTGCAGAGTCAATGTGCGGGGGCACCGGCTAGTTGAGGTAATATGTACATGTGGGTAGAGTTAAAGTGACTATGCATAAATAATTAACAGAGTAGCAGCAGCGTAAAAAGATGGGGTGGGGGGGCAGTGCAAATAGTTTGGGTAGCCATGATTAGCTGTTCAGGAGTCTTATGGCTTGGGGGTAGAAGCTGTTGAGAAGTCTTTTGGAACTAGACTTGGCACTCAGGGACCGCTTGCCGTGCGGTAGCAGAGAGAACAGTCTATGACTAGGGTGGCTGGAGTCTTTGACAATTTTGAGGGCCTTCCTCTGACACCGCCTGGTATAGAGGTCCTGGACGGCAGGAGGCTTGGCCCCAGTGATGTACTGGGCCGTACGCACTACCCTCTGTAGTGCCTTGCAGTCGAGCAGTTGCCATACCAGGCAGTGATGCAACCAGTCAGGATGCTCTCGATGGTGCAGCTGTATAATTTTTTGAGGATCTGAGGACCCATGCCAAATCTTTTCAGTCTCCTGAGGGGGAATAGGCTTTGTCGTGCCCTCTTCACGACTGTCTTGGTGTGTTTGGACCATGATAGTTTGTTGGTGATGTGGACACCAAGAAACTTGAAGCTCTCAACCTTTTCCACTACAGCCCCGTCGATGAGAATGGGGGCGTGCTCAGTCCTCTTTTCTTTCCTGTAGTCCACAATCATCTCCTTTGTCATGGTCACGTTGAGGGAGAGGTTGTTATCCTGGCACCACACTGCCAGGTCTCTGACCTCCTCCCTATAGGCTGTCTCATCGTTGTCTGTGATCAAGCCTACCACTGTTGTGTCATCGGCAAACTTAATGATGGTGTTGGAATCGTGCCTGGCCATGCAGTCATGGGTGAACAGGGAGTACAGGAGGGGACTGAGCACGCCCCCGTGTTGAGGATCAGTGTGGCAGATGTGTTGTTACCTACCCTTACCACATGGGGGCGGCCCGTCAGGAAGTCCAGGATCCAGTTGCAGAGGGAGGTGTTTAGTCCCAGGATCCTTAGCTTAGTGATTAGCTTTGAGGGCACTATGGTGTTGAATGCTGAGCTGTAGTCAATGAATAGCATTCTCACGTAGGTGTTCCTCTTGTCCAGGTGGGAAAGGGCAGTGTGGAGTGCAATAGAGATTGCATCATCTGTGGATCTGTTGGGGCGGTATGCAAATTGGAGTGGGTCTAGGGTGCCTGGGATAATGGTGTTGATGGTTGTGGTTAAATTCAATTCAATTATATATATATATTTTTAAATTTAAATTAAAAAGTCATTTAGCAGACGCTCTTATCCAGAGCGACTTACATACATTATTATTATTATTTTATACTGGCCCCCCGTGGGAATTGAACCCACAACCCTGGCATTGCAAACACCATGCTCTACCAACTGAGCTACATCCCTGCCGGCCATTCCCTCCCATACCCTGGACGACACTGGGCCAATTGTGCACCGCCCCATGGGTCTCCCGGTCGCAGCCGGCTACGACAGAGCCTGGATTCGAACCAGGATCTCTAGTGGCACAGCTAGCACTGCAATGCTGTGCCTTAGACCACTGCGCCACTCGGGAGACTGGTTAGCTAGCTAACTATAAATAAATAAATAAATAAATAAATAAATAAATAAATAAATAAATAAATAGTTTCGTTCCACAAGATGGTTGGCCAAGATGGTTAGCTAGTTAAAGTTGTGGTTAGCTAACAAAATTACCAACTGCTAACTACACTCTTTTGCTGGATACTGTAACGCCTCCAAAAATGGTGGCCTTTTGACAAACATACAGTAGTAGGTAACCAACACACAGCACACAATCTGCTTTTTAAATAATACCATGTTTACAATACACTTGTTTTTTGTTCTGAGTGACAGTAGCAGTGACAGTGTAACAGTATTGCTTCCGTCCCTCTCCTTGCCCCTACCTGAATTTCGGGCTGCAGTTGCACACTATTGTCTAGTTGTGGCCACAACCAGAATGGATTGTGAACGACTGTTGGCGGATGCATCGCTTGACTGCCATGAGGGTGACAAGCACAATATCATTTGCGAACTGCAGCACCCCAAACGATTTGTTCTCGAGTTTGAGTTTGTTGAGCAGAGGCTGTGCAAGTTTTGGTTCTACAAAGCTGTGTCCATCATAACATTCAATAATCAATGAATTGCACCATGCAATCAATTAACAGTTCTAAACATGTATTTTCCTTCGCTATGCTGCCTACAGCATGATCTATTTTGCCTGCGTGCAGACAGTTGTTGGCTGTATAGAGTGAATTGCGGCCAGCAGGTCCAACAAACGATTAAAATGAAAGTCACTCAGAAAAACAAATCATGACTCTAGAGTCTGTAAAAAGAGTCATTCAAAAATAACAAATCGTTTGCGAACTGCACATCACTACCCACGAAGCATCGTTGCCTAGCGCTCCACAAAAGCCGTGGTTCTTGCAGAGCAAGGGAAACGACTACTTCAAGGTCTCAGAGCGAGTGACGTCACCAATTTGAAACACTACTAGCTCGCATCCGCTAACTACCTAGACGTTTCACACCGGTTACAGCAGCATGGAAGGTTATTTTTGACATTATGCTTGGAGTAGCATCCCCAGATAGTGTGGCGAGAAATGACATGCTTAATGCCAGAGGGCATTACTTAACAGACAGCTACAGTACATATGATTTGATTCTGTAATGGTTTTCTTGGAAGATACCATATTAATCCTAATCCTCGCTGCGTGTCTCTGTCGTGTTTAAATCCGGTAATGTTTTCTGTTCCAAATCCTTTCCTGAGCTCAACCTCTCAGGAAATAACCAGAGTAATCAGATGTACCGTATGTTCCTGGGTATGGCGGACATGTGCCTCTTGCTTAATACCTCATCTTTATACACGCATTACGGCCATGTCTACAGTATCAGGAAAAGAAGACCATTACAGACAGTTCACTACGTTTTCATAATTGGTTCATCTTTTTTGTACCATACTATATACAGTACCAGAACTGCATTAAAATCTTATAATAGTACATGAAATCTTTCAAATACTTTTACTGATTGTTTGAGCCAGCCTGGAGTGCCAGAATGTCAAACTTTGCAGTGAAAGTGTCTGTCAATTGGAATCCATATTAGTTCATGAGGCTACCCTATTTCGAGAACAACTACACATTACACATCAGTGTTCTTCCATTTAATAATGTACCTATTCTGGCAGCTCATATCATGTCAGCCACACATTATTTAGATCCGTCTTCATGAAATGATATCAGCCATCTCTCTGTACTGGGACCCTGCCTCAGCAGACAGCTGGCTCTCATGCCCTTAGCAACTGTTCCCAGGGATGTTTTCATGTTTAATTCATCATGTTGGAGGCATAATTGAGTTGATGTGGGCAGGAAGTAACTACGACTCTTTGTCCCTTCCCTGTAGAACGTCTGCAGTACGTTGTGGTGCACTGTGGGGACAACCTGTCACTCAAAGCTGGATGGTGCGGTCGACGGGACCAGGTGTGGTGAGGACAAGGTGAGTGTAGTCTCTTCCAAGGACCAGGTGTGGTGAGGACTAGGTGAGTGTAGACTTCCTGGGACCAGGTGTGGCAGGACAAGGTGAGTGTAGACTTCCTGGGATAAAAACATTGTATTCTCTTGATCTTCATCCTCCTTACTAGGATGACTTGAGGAGTTAGGTAAAAAAAAGTTTCAGCTGTTTTTGGTAGTGTGTTTGTAGTAGTGCACTGGAGACTGTGTTTTTGTACCCCCAAATGTAAGAACATGATGAGTTGGTTGATGAAGACTCCAGTCAAAGGATCTGAGACCTAGAAGATTATAAATCCCTTGTGTTCACAATGCTTCACTGAGCATCCAAATAAAGTATTGAAATGTGTCATTGTCAGTGGTGCTTTGACGGGGAGTGTGTGGCGGTGGGATACCAGCCTGAGAGCGTCAAAGGAGGCTGGGCTCCATGGAGCGAGTGGTCTGCCTGTTCCAGAACCTGTGGGGCCGGAGTTCAGAACGCCCAGAGGGACTGCGTCAACCCAGTGTAAGTCCTAATGGATTAGTCTACCCACCTGCACCGGAGAATTAGAATTCGTAGAACGCACATTCCCATTCAAAGCAATATTCCGTGGTGTGTTGACCGGGGGCACAGGATAGTCGAGGTAATTGAGGTAATATGTACGTATCAGATATGACAGTGGACCATACATGCACACCATGCACCATCTGCCAATGGCCCTCTTAGGTAATGGAACACATTTAATCCATGTATAACACATTCAATGTGAACCATGTCACTTATTGAACACAGAGAGTGTCACCAGCATACTAAAGCCCTACTTAGCTAATATGTTAGGAACTGAATAATCTTCTCATTCATTTGGGCTTGAATAGAGTAATCATTGTGCCAGGCTGGTTGTGTCCATTTTGAAATCATTATTTACATTTTTACATTTTAGTCATTTAGCAGACGCTCTTATCCAGAGCGACTTAGTTAGTGAGTGCATACATTATGGTTGTGGATATGGAGTGGAGTCTTTTTCAAGTAGAGTCCAATGTGTGTTCAGTGTCATCTATGTAAAACATATTTCTGTGGTACCTTATTTAGTGTCTTGTTGCTGTGTCTGTGTTGCTCTGCTTAGAGGCGTAGGCCTATTCTGACTGACCTTTTCTCTTGTGCATGGCAGATCCAGTGCTTAGACAGTGTCCTTGCATTTTGAAATAAACATTAAAAGTGTAGAGCTCAATAACATTTTCTTTTATATTTTTCCACTTTTATCTTTTCTTATTTGTTGGAATATCGTCCTTTTTGAGGACCTTTTAATCTGTTCCGCTGGCGGTGTGCTCGATTTTATACAACAGTCAGCAACGGTTGTGGCTGAAATAGCCGAATCCACTAATTTGAAGGGTTGTCCACATACTTTTGTGTATATACAGTGGGGAAAAAACGTATTTAGTCAGCCACCAATTGTGCAAGTTCTCCCACTTAAAAAGATGAGAGGCCTGTAATTTTCATCATAGGTACACGTCAACTATGACAGACAAAATGAGAAAAAAATTTCCAGAAAATCACATTGTAGGATGTTTAATGAATTTATTTGCAAATTATGGTGGAAAATAAGTATTTGGTCAATAACAAAAGTTTCTCAATACTTTGTTATATACCCTTTGTTGGCAATGACACAGGTCAAACGTTTTCTGTAAGTCTTCACAAGGTTTTCACACACTGTTGCTGGTATTTTGGCCCATTCCTCCATGCAGATCTCCTCTAGAGCAGTGATGTTTTGGGGCTGTCGCTGGGCAACACAGACTTTCAACTCCCTCCAAAGATTTTCTATGGGGTTGAGATCTGGAGACTGGCTAGGCCACTCCAGGACCTTGAAATGCTTCTTACGAAGCCACTCCTTCGTTGCCCGGACGGTGTGTTTGGGATCATTGTCATGCTGAAAGACCCAGCCACGTTTCATCTTCAATGCCCTTGCTGATGGAAGGAGGTTTTCACTCAAAATCTCACGATACATGGCCCCATTCATTCTTTCCTTTACACGGATCAGTCGTCCTGGTCCCTTTGCAGAAAAACAGCCCCAAAGCATGATGTTTCCACCCCCATGCTTCACAGTAGGTATGGTGTTCTTTGGATGCAACTCAGCATTCTTTGTCCTCCAAACACGACGAGTTGAGTTTTTACCAAAAAGTTCTATTTTGGTTTCATCTGACCATATGACATTCTCCAAATCCTCTTCTGGATCATCCAAATGCACTCTAGCAAACTTCAGACGGACCTGGACATGTACTGGCTTAAGCAGGGGGACACGTCTGGCACTGCAGGATTTGAGTCCCTGGCGGCGTAGTGTGTTATTGATGGTAGGCTTTGTTACTTTGGTCCCAGCTCTCTGCAGGTCATTCACTAGGTCCCCCCGTGTGGTTCTGGGATTTTTGCTCACCGTTCTTGTGATCATTTTGACCCCACGGGGTGAGATCTTGCGTGGAGCCCCAGATCGAGGGAGATTATCAGTGGTCTTGTATGTCTTCCATTTCCTAATAATTGCTCTCACAGTTGATTTCTTCAAACCAAGCTGCTTACCTATTGCAGATTCAGTCTTCCCAGCCTGGTGCAGGTCTACAATTTTGTTTCTGGTGTCCTTTGACAGCTCTTTGGTCTTGGCCATAGTGGAGTTTGGAGTGTGACTGTTTGAGGTTGTGGACAGGTGTCTTTTTATACTGATAACAAGTTCAAACAGGTGCCATTAATACAGGTAACGAGTGGAGGACAGAGGAGCCTCTTAAAGAAGAAGTTACAGGTCTGTGAGAGCCAGAAATCTTGCTTGTTTGTAGGTGACCAAATACTTATTTTCCACCATAATTTGCTAAATAAATTCATTAAAAATCCTACAATGTGATTTTCTGGATTTTTTTTCTCAATTTGTCTGTCATAGTTGACGTGTACCTATGATGAAAATTACAGGCCTGGGAGAACTTGCACAATTGGTGGCTGACTAAATACTTTTTTCCCCCACTGTATAGTGTATCTATGTCAATGTGAGTCACCAGAGTTGAGCCACCGTCTCCCCCTCGCTATCACATGCCTTACAGCCACCTGGAAGTACTGTTATCATCCATTTAAAGACATGCCTGTTGTGCACTCTAACAGGATGACACTCCACTCTACTCTCTCCTCTCCTCCAGTCCCAAGTACAGAGGGAAGTACTGCGTGGGGGAGCGACGGCGCTACAAGACCTGTAACAGCACCCCTTGCCCCCCAAACCAGCCCTCATTCAGACTCATCCAGTGCAGTCACTTCAACACCATGCCTTACAAGGGCAAGTTCTACAAGTGGGTGCAGGTCAACAACAGAGGTGAGTGTGCATTGTTCTAGCTAGATACTGTAGTTAGTAGAACATAAACTCAAATACTCCCCAAGCCCATGATAACACAGAAAACATTTCCAGATGTTCATTTTTAGCCTGTATGTTTTTGTAAGCTTTAGATTGAGTAGTGTGACAGTGCAGACAAGAGGAACTGACAAGAAAATACACGATCAATTCAGAAACGTTTTTCAAAACCGTTCATTGTTCGACAGCCGAGCAAGGCCTGTGGCAATTTCATGCATGTTTGGGATGTCAATAAAGCAGGTGATGTGAGTTG
Source organism: Coregonus lavaretus (assembly GCF_964263955.1). Classification (NCBI taxonomy): domain Eukaryota; kingdom Metazoa; phylum Chordata; class Actinopteri; order Salmoniformes; family Salmonidae; genus Coregonus; species Coregonus lavaretus. Next base: position 34,705 of record NW_028165203.1, on the reverse strand, counting down.
CGTATTTGTTGCATTGTGGTATATATCATGTTTTCCTCTATTCACCTGGAACTATGGAAAGTGTGCAAACAAACTATTGTTTGGCATTCCAAACTCCTTACTTTTACAACAGCACTTTGTAATATTTAACTGTACAGTGTGAGCTGTGTTTATCAGGTATAGCAAGAGAAAATGGCTTAACATATGCAATGTACTAGGTAAACATTCCTCAATTTACTTCCCTGAATAGACAAGGTTGGAAACCAACGATTCCTTGTCGAAATAGAAACCATTATATACAGTATAGCACAGCAGCTCCTTGCGTGCCCAGCTCCTAATTTACTGGGTTATCAGCCTGAAGAATGTTGAGACACGGGGGGCGCTAACCAGATTAGCCCTGGCTGAATTCATGTGGGTGTGATGATAACCTTAAGCCTGAGTTAAGGTTACATGGGTCTGTGCAGTGTCAATAATCTGCAGAGTGGTATTCCTCTGACAGTGGATATATTAAAAACAGTACGGAGCATGTAAACCAGGGTAATACTTGAACCCTACAGGATATAGACATAATGAAATGAATGGAATAAGAGATGGAACCGTTGTGGGTACTGTAGAGCCACATCATTTTCAGCATCGTGTAGTTATGTCATGTCTGTGTTAGTACTTCTGAAATCTAAATGAATGGCTGCTTACAATAAAACCCACAGCAAAGTGTTATCCAAGTGAGCTTACATGTTCATAGGCAGTATTTGAAATAAGATAAACTCACAAGCTAACCATTACCCAACTGACAAGCTAACCATTACCCAACTGACAAGCTAACCATTACCCAACTGACAAGCCAACCATTACCCAACTGACAAGCTAACCATTACCCAACTGACAAGCCAACCATTACCCAACTGACAAGCTAACCATTACCCAACTGACAAGCTAACCATTACCCAACTGACAAGCGAACCATTACCCAACTGACAAGCGAACCATTACCCAACTGACAAGCGAACCATTACCCAGCTGACAAGCTAACCATTACCCAGCTGACAAGCTAGCCATTACCCAACTGACAAGCTAACCATTACCCAACTGACAAGCCAACCATTACCCAACTGACAAGCCAACCATTACCCAACTGACAAGCCAACCATTACCCAACTGACAAGCTAACCATTACCCAACTGACACGCTAACCATTACCCAACTGACAAGCTAACCATTACCCAACTGACAAGCCAACCATTACCCAACTGACAAGCCAACCATTACCCAACTGACAAGCTAACCATTACCCAACTGATTACACACAGTAACATATGACATAATGCTGCTTTGTCATGTTATGGTTCTGATCATGCTTAAGACAGCTTTGGTTGTCTTAATGCCAGATAGAGCCCTAAAGTAAAGTGATACATTGTCCCTAAAGTGACACCTAACCTGTTTGTGTTTGTCAGTGAACCCCTGCGAGCTGCACTGCCGTCCTTTGAACGAGTACTTCTCCGAGAAGATGCTGGACGCCGTCATTGACGGGACCCAGTGCTACGAGGGCAGCTTGAGCCGAGACATGTGTGTTAACGGCATCTGCAAGGTAGCGGCAACCTTTCCCCAGAAATCTCTCTTCCTCTCTCTCTCTCGCTCTCGCTCTCTCAAATCCCCATCTCAAGCTGAGTAAACGTAACTTTCTAGCCTTGTGTCAAGTTCCCCTTGTTGACGCGCTTGTCTGGTCTCAACATTGTGCTCAGGGACGTCATTTGAAATGCACTTTGTTTAGTCAAGCTGCTGCTTGTTTTCTCTGCATAATCATCTAGAACATTTGACATTCTGTATGAAAATGAGTGTGCTGTTGGAAGAAGTCATTATCTCCCACAATACAGTCTCACTGTTGTCCAATATCTTCATCCAAAATGTCAGACTGTGCTCTAAGGTCTGATTGGACCTAGAATAATAATTATACACTTTACCCAAGATGCATAATTTGGTGAATTGATGTAGCAGGGACACGTTTTGTTGTGGTAACCCCAGATGAACCGTTCTGTGTAAATGCTGGCTCTGTTTAATTGGTTTTAGCTGAAAGCAGTTAAATATTTAGTCTGTTTATAAGCCAGTCAAATATTGATGTTAGGATCTATGATTTTAGCCGTTTATCTTGTTTTATTTACATTTTCAAACAAGACCAACATTGTGACCCTGGTCTTTGGTTTCCATGGTTTACACTCATGTCCAAGACATGGGTTGTGTTCCCCTGCACAGACATTGCATGCATTAACCATCTCCCGAGTGGCGCAGTGGTCTAAGGCACTGCATCGCAGTGCTAGCTGTGCCACTAGAGATCCTGGTTCGAATCCAGGCTCTGTCGTAGCCGGCCGCGACCGGGAGACCCATGGGGCGGCGCACAATTGGCCCAGCGTCGTCCAGGGTAGGGGAGGGAATGGCCGGCAGGGGATGTAGCTCAGTTGGTAGAGCATGGCGTTTGCAACGCCAGGGTTGTGGGTTCGATAAAATAATGTATGTGCTAACTGTAAGTCGCTCTGGATAAGAGCGTCTGCTAAATGACTAAAATGTAAATGTACCAATGGTTGCGTGCCACGTCATCGACTGTGCCGTTGCGCACCAGATTGCTTTAACATGTGATGTGGTTAACTGATACGTAAAATACCTATCCAGGCATCGTATGATCTGGCATGCGTCAGCAACGCCTGAGCAGAGTAACACGCCCATTATCTAAAGACTGGAATTTAGAGTTCACAATGCAACTGAGGTTAAAAGGAAAGATCACCTCAAGTTAAAGGGATAGTTTCTACAACAGGGCTGCCCAACCCTCTTCCTGGAAATCTACCGTCCTGTGGGTTTTCAGTCCAACCCTAATTTAGCATATCTGATTCTACTTATTGGCTGCTCAACAAGACCTTAACTAGCTGAATCAGATATGCTAAATTAGGGTTGGACTGAGAACCTACAGGACAGTTGGCCCAGCGTCGTCCAGGGTAGGGGAGGGAATGGCCGGCAGGGATGTAGCTCAGTTGATAGAGCATGGCGTTTGCAACGCCAGGGTTGTGGGTTTGATTCCCACGGGGGGCCAGTATAAAAAAAAAAAAAATGTATTCACTAACTGTAAGTCGCTCTGGATAAGAGCGTCTGCTAAATGACGTAAATGTAAATGTAATCTCCAGGAAGAGGGTTGGGCAGCCCTGCGCTAGAGGGATAGTTTACCCTAAAACAAAGTTTGTCAGATGTTTTCATACTGCACAAAGTTTAGCTCCGTCCACACCATCTGCTGTATAGATCTGGCTAGGCTGTATCAGGATAAATCAGCAGGTCTCAATTTCACCGAAACTACTGTAAAAATGAGCTATTGCACATTCGTCAAACTCATTCCACGGAGGGCCGAGTGTCTGCGGGTTTTCGCTCCTCCCTTGTACTTGATTGATGAATTAAGGTCACTAATTAGTAAAGAACTCCCCTCACCTGGTTGTCTAGGTCTTAATTTAAAGGAAAAACCAAAAACCCGCAGAATGAGTTTGACACCCCTGAGCTATTGGAACCTCAAGTTGGCTCAAGTAAAAGTGAAAGTCACCCAGAACAATACAACTTGAGTAAAAGTCAGAAAGTATTTGGTTTTAAATTTACTTAAGTAGCAAAGTAAATGTAATTGCTAAAATATACTTTATCAAAAGTAAAAGTATAAATAATTTCAAATTCCTTAAATTAAGCAAACCAGACGGCACAATTCTTGTTTTTATAAATTTACGGATAGCCAGGGGCACACTCTAACACTCAGAGAGAATTTACAAATGAAGCATTTGTGTTTAGTGAGTCCACAAGATCAGAGGCAGTAGGGATGAGCAGGGATGTTCTCTTGATAAGTGTGTGAATTTGACCATTTTCCTGGCCTCTTAAGCATTCAAAATGTAACGAGTACTTTTGGGTGTCAGGGAAAATGTATAAAAGTACATTATTTTCTTTAGGAATGTAGTGAAGTAAAAGTAGTCAAAAATATAAATAGTAAAGTACAGATACCCCCCCCCCCCCAAAAAAAAAAAAATACAAGTTGTACTTTAAAGTATTTTTACTTAAGTACTTTACACCACTGAACATTAGATCACGTTTGAGCTATGGAAATGTTTGTCAAACGTTGTTTTTAAGGTGAACTATTCCTCTGATGACAAATGCTCATTCCTGAGTCCTGTCACTCTACAGGAGATTGTAAAGCCTTGTGCTCAAAAGTTTCCCTCACATTTTGTTTTTGCATGTCAGACAGGTGATGTTATTTTTCTGCATCACCTCAGACAACACACATTTTTTTATGATCTCAGTGACTTAATATCTGGCAGAACAACTGTGATTTTGAATATTTAATGTTTTTCTGATCCATTTTTTATTTTGACCACATTCTTTCCACACAACGTTATTATAGTACGTACTATGCTTCTTTTTGGAAAAGACACGTGAATATTTTACTTGCAAGGTGGACGTATTGATGGATAAAGTCATCATCTCCCACAATAGTCTCACTCTTGTCCAATATCTTCATTCAAACTTTCAGACTGTGCTCTAAGATCTGATTGGACGCAGAAAAGAATTTGGTGACTTCATGTAGCGGGGACACATTTTGTTGTGGTAACCCCAGTTGAGTTGTTCTGTTTTTAAATGTTGGCTTTGCTTCATTGGTTTTGGCTGAAAGCAGTTAGGGTTAAATATTGACATTAGGATCCAACTGTGAATTTGAATATAGAACGTTTCTCTGATCAGTTTTCATTTTGTCCATATTCTTTCCAAATAACATTAGTATAGTGGATGGATAGTGGGTGGCTAGATGTAGCGGGGACACATTTTGTTGTGGTAACCCCAGTTATCAAATGCTAATTCCTGAGTCCTATCACGCTACAGGAGATTGTACTGCCTTGTGCTCATTGCTTATTATAGAAGTTATTTGTTTGTCAGACCATTTGATGTAAATTTTCTGCAACACTCATTATTCATTATCTCAGTGACTTTACAGAGTAAATGGGGAGATGATTATCTAGCAGAACTGCGCATTTGAATATAGAAAGTTCCTCAGATAAGTTTACATTTCGTCCACATTATTTTCACATAACATTATTATAGTACACACTGATTATTTTAGGAAAAAGACAGATTGTGAATATTTTGCCTGCAAAGTGGACGTATTGATGGATACGTTTGTTTCAGTACGAGTACATTGTTTTGTCCTCAGGTTATCTTAATGGGATTCCGGTGAACCCTAAAGATTGAACCCAAAGACATATCCATGTCCTAAAATGGACACCATACACTGTTATGCGTGGCGTCCATTTTAAGGTTATCCGTTATCCTCTGCGGAAGGCCTGTCATTCTTCTCTGTTGTCAGTTCAATCGTTATACAGTATGAATCTGCAGGTTCTTGCTTTGTTTTGATCTTGAACATGTTCTGTGTTTTCAGAATGTGGGGTGTGACTACGAGATTGACTCCAACGCGGTGGAGGATCGCTGTGGGGTTTGCCATGGCAACGGGTCTACTTGTGAGACAGTGAAGAAGACCTTTGAGGAGAGCGAAGGGCTTGGTATGACACTCCTGCTACTCTCTGCACTTAAAGTGGCGCTCCAGTCTCCATTTTACACCTGATTTACTTAACAAAAGGCACATCCCAATAGGCCCCATGTAGCTCAGTTGGTAGAGCATGGCGTTTGCAACGCCAGGGTTGTGGGTTCGCTTCCCACGGGGGGCAAGTATGAAAAATGTATGCACTCACTAACTGTAAGTCGCTCTGGATAAGAGCATCTGCTAAATGACTAAAATGTAAATGTGGTCAAGGTATGTAATGACATAGCACAAAGAGGAGGGGGTGGGGGAGGGGGGAGCTTTCCTCTATTTGTTTATCTATTGCTCCCCTAAGGTTCCTCAAGCAAGGGGGGAGGCCGATGACATCACAGATTCCCATAAGACCAACTCCTTGAATGCCCTACTCCTTGAAGTTTGCAGTTGTCTAAAAAACACTATCTCAATGTATTTTTTTTTTTTACCATTTAGTGTGTGTACTTTACTGTATTTATACTTGGGATGCCACCTTTTCGACGGTAAAAGTTATAGGAATCACTGGAGGACATCTACTGATATAGGATCAGCTCTCCTCAACCCAATCCAAACCTTAACCATTATGAGATAAACAACCAGACTGACCCTGGAACAGGTTTTAAAGTGATAGTGTTTTTAAAGCGGTAGACAGTGTAACTGTACACTGGGTATTGTGATCAGCGTCCCATAGCATGGCTTGAGATGTCAGTTTGAATGTGAACTAGGTCATGTACCGCATCTCGAGTTTCTGTCTCATAATCAACCAAATGTTTGGTGGTACAGTATTATATTTCCATAGACTTCAAAGCATAAGTCTGACATCCGTATTAAGAAGGTATCAAGCTGGGTGGATTACAAGACAATAAACTAGGTCAAATTGAAAACGAGAAAAGTAAAGTTTCAGTAGAAGTGTACTGAGAGTTGGAAGTTGAACAGCCCCTCTTGACTGGACCCTGTCTATCTCCCAGGCTATGTGGACATTGGGCTGATTCCAGAGGGGGCGCGGGACATTCGCATCGAGGAGGTGGCCGAGGCTGGGAATTTCTTGGCTCTCCGGAGTGACGACCCCGGCAAGTACTTCCTGAACGGCGGCTGGACTATCCAATGGAATGGGGAATACAAGGCGGCGGGGACGGTGTTCACCTATGAGAGGACAGGCCAACTGGAGAACCTGACCTCCCCTGGACCAACCCTAGAGCCAGTGTGGATACAGGTAGGATCACACACACACACACGTAGGTGTGCACCAGACACACACAAACACACACACATGCCAGACACTCCGAACTGTCGTTTAACAGGCATTGCACGGTCTGTTTATCTAAAATATCATCCACTTGGGAGATGTTACCCAGGTCAACCAACACATAAACAGACAAATATGTGCACTTACACACATTTAATTTGTTTTATTCAACTTTAATCAAACTGGGATATCTTTTCAATTAAATTCTATTTTGCATGATTGGCTCTATGATGATAGTTTTATGGAGATCTAAGATGATGTTCGCTTTTGATTATAAGTAGCTATTCCCCTAACAGGGTTTGGTTGTTCAGGCAGTGTAGGTGTTTACACTGAGCTACAGTAATTCAATAAATGTATATTTTTTCATAGGCTGTGTCATTTCAAAAACTTTAACCCTGCTGTGCCAACCTGCGCAAAACTAAGGGAACAGTTTCCAAGAATTGTTTGTTGTTGACCTTGAGAGAATCCACTTTGAATCTGTACAATTCTCATCCGGCGGGAATTCCTTTTTGTTATGGCTACAAAAGAGAAGGGTTCTTTGGTCGAAGCCGTTTCATTTCGAAAGGTGGTGCAGTATTCTGTCCTCCCTGTCACTACAAATTCCCCCCATGTACAGTAAATGAATCCACAGCTACACCCGTACAAAGGCATCACAACAACAGAGCCACAATCCCAATGCCTGTCTTTAGACTTTAAAGTAACCGACTGCCCAGTGAAAATCTCACTTTTAACTAATATCTGTTAATTCATATCCAAATAATGTTGTTGACTCGTCCTACACTCTTATTTCTGGCAAAAGCATAAATTGGAGAAAAAAGCACTTAAAAAAGACAAACATCTCAAACAGACAGTTTCAAAAACTCTTGCTATTTCCTCATAGAACATGTTGTCTCCCTGAGGAGGATGAGCTGGCCAATCAGTGGTCTAGAGGAGGATGAGCTGGCCAATCAGTGGTCTAGAGGAGGATGAGCTGGCCAATTAGTGGTCTAGAGGAGGATGAGCTGGCCAATCAGCGGTCTAGAGGAGGATGAGCTGGCCAATCAACGGCCTAGAGGAGGATGAGCTGGCCAATCAGCGGTCTAGAGGAGGATGAGCTGGCCAATCAGCGGTCTACTTGCATGAATATTTTTAATGACCGGTATACGCCCACACCATTCCAACACAGAAAAGCTACTTTTTAACTTACTTAATTAAACATTTTTGGAAGGAAAACTATTTCCCTCATATTGTAAGTAATTTTAGGTCATATCTCATAGAAATCTGGAAACACTGGGCAGTTACTTTAAGCAGAAGTTGTTGAAGCAGGCCTTTGAATTGCTGAAGCAGGCCTTTGAATTGAACGCGGCTCCTGCAGCATCTTCTGTTGTCCCCAAAGAAAGTGGCATCAGGGTTCATTAGGGATGTAGGCCAGGTGGTGGAGGCAGTACCAGGGGGAAGATAAAGGGCTTCGTCCCACTGTGGAGATCTGAAGCCCCCTAGCCTGGCATGGTGCCCACTGGGGTGGGGGTGGTGGGGGGACAGCTTCTGTCTGTCTGTCTGCTGGACCACAGTACTGGCACTGATGTCATGTTGACCTCTTCTCCTCTTAGTCCCTGGCACTGCTGGAGTCTACTAATTCTCTCTCTCTCTCTCTCTCTCTCTCTCTCTCTCTCTCTCTCTCTCTCTCTCTCTCTCTCTCTCTCTCTCTCTCTCTCTCTCTCTCTCTCTCTCTCTCTCTCTCTCTGTCTCTGTCTCTGTCTCTGTCTCTCTCTGTCTCTCTCTCTCTGTCTCTCTCTCTCTCTCTCTCTCTCTCTCTGCTTGATTTGCCTCAGCTCCTTTTGAAGGCAGTTCAGAGTTCCTCACTCAACATGGTGTCACTGACAAATGAGTGTTTCTGATGTTTCAATGTTTTTGTTATGAACTCTAATGAGCCCACGTGTGTAGCATAAGTGCACTTATGTTCTGCCGTTAGTGAGGTGAATAGCTACTTAATAAGTGGAAACCTGTAATCAACAAGTGAGAAATGATTGATCATGTATACATAACTGTATGACATTCACACACAGCGCAGCACTAAAACAACGTAACAATCTACAATGTTATTTCTGAACATTTAGCGATAAAATTCCCATGCAATACAGTATGTCTATCTCACTTTGAGGACACAGTGGAAACAGATGATTTCCAAATCATTTAGCCCCGTCACAAGGCCCTATGACTCTGTCTCAGCCAAAATACTTTTGTTTTGGAACATGTGCCACTCAAATTCAATTTTCCTATCTCCGTCTCCCGAGGAAACATTTCGGAATTCCTGTCAGAGACAAATACCTTTCATAATAAATAGCTGCACCTTGTCCAAGTAAAACCCTGTGGAGAGAGCAGCTTTTGAGCCAACTCCCCAGATCTCAGCTTCACCTTACCATTAGTGTCAAAACTGTGTCTGCTCACACTCTTTACCCGTCTTGCACAAAGCTCATTCATCCCTTAAGTGTGTCAGCCTGTCCAAACACAGGATAAGGGGACTGGCAGCTCGGTTGTTAAGTCCTCTCAAATGGACACAACAGCTCATTGTAACAAGCTTCCAGTGACACACAGAAAAGTCAGTGGCTTGAGGGAAGGGCCAAGGAGGTGTCAAAAGAGAGCTCAAAGTGCAAACACGTAACCATGGTGTTTGGAATTAGACATTCTTTGCTAAGCGTTGATGGATATTGGAGATGAGGAGCGTTCCCTATGGAACTGGATTCCATAGCGTTCTTCAGACGTTATCCATGGCCTCATGTTGGAGGTGGTGATGATGGAGGGTCCGGGGTGGATGGGCTTTGTATGTCCCATTTGACCACTTTACCCCATGTGTCTCACTTGAAATGGCACTCAGACTGTCATGTTTCAGATATCACTAGGGAGGTAAGGTGTCTGGTAGATTGGACACATTTACCGTGGGTTTGGGGGAAACTGGAGAAATATATTTATAAACCTTGGCAACACGTTGTACAGAGAAAACACATTTGCATTTCACTTAGACAAGGATGTTGATTAAATATTGAGCGATCACAGCCAAGTGTAAACAGACTCTTTAAAATCAGATATGTTAATAATATCACCATCACACTCCACTTTCTGCCAGCCTTGTTTGTCGGAGCTTGATGAATTTGCTTTGCTCCTCTGTTTCTGCTGACAACCCATGAACTATATGTGGGTCTACTTACCATGCTATCGTAAGGTGTAAGACATAAGACAAATCAAATAGCTTCACAAACGTAGTCCATACGACAAGTACCCATACATTTAATATCCATGACCTTTTGATGATGGAAGACAATGTACTGGATTAAAAATGAAACAAGTGGCTGTGATTTTATATTCGAATACATGCAATTTATCACAATTATTCATGACTAATTGAGTATTCAGTTTTGGCTTGTTGCTAGCTAGTGCCTGAGTAGCTGCTTATGGAATAATTTGTTATATCAGTGGTTTTTATTCTGAATTGTCAGTGTATCAGTTAGTCCCATGAGAACCCGCTTTGCTGTCAGTTTTGGGAAAAAGCTGAAGACTATTGTATTGTTCAATCAAATATTGCTTTCTTGTTTCCCAGTTTGCCTGAGGTGAGCTTCAATCCTCTCACAATGTCACTATTAGAGCTGATTCTATTAACAATAATTGAATCAGCACCAATAAATTGACAGTAAAAACAAAGATGATTTTTGTGTAGCCATAACCTTTTTGTTCTGTGCTGTCACTGTGAATGACAAATGACAGTTCTTTGGGGAAAATTATTTGTCATAGGCAAGCACATATCTTGACAGCCACAGTCTCAAATTCTGTTTAGTCTGCATCATGTAATTATTTAGCCCCCGTAGAAGAGAGATCACGGCCAGCGTTTGTCACTTCTAACTTTGTGTGAGATGATTGTCAAACTCACTGTGACATGACTTGACGATCAGGCATACCACTTTGTGCTTGGACTTTGTCAAGTTGACCCATTCCGATATGATTCCTGAAGTCAACTTAGTTATTTCCCCATGATCCAATAACAGATTTCACAACATAAACTCAAATCTAGACTCTGGGGATTTGCATGTAGATCTGGCATCTGCATGCAGAGGGTTACAGCATACTGAGTGCTGCAGAGTTACCATAGTAACATCATTCATACACTGCAGCATGACGCTGTCATGCTGTGGGCTACAGTATTTCTTAATGCTTTCAGTAGATTTGAATGATCCAATAAATCAGACACATGAGGAATCTGTGAAAGTGGAGGCCAGAATTTTGGGTTTCGTCTGGCCTGAAAACAAATGAGCACGACAGTGAAATTAGCAAAGATTTTGTTGTTGTTATTCCACGAAAATAGCAACTTCTTGTACTCATTCTCTATCCTATTTCACATTGTGCTCGAATGTCCTCCCAGAGAGCCCAGTGTTCAATATTGTGTAATTGATCACCCATTTGTAATGTTAAACAAAGGCTTATAAGAGTCGTTATCAGGAGCCCTCCTCTACTCGAGCTACCAGTAGCTCGCCAAACAATTCTGAAAGTACATGCAATTTTCACATCTAGCTACTGTTACAAGTTTTGGTTTTTCCATTTATATTACGAGGTAGCACGTTATCACGCAGGGAGCACCGATTGGTGTCACCTCGTTAGTAAGTATGTGTTACACTTGTGCTGGCTTGTCCATCGCGTTAGTCAGTAGGTGTTACACCTGTGCTGGCTTGTCCATCTCGTTAGTCAGTAGGTGTTCCACCTGTGCTAGCCCAGGTGATGTTTAAGAGTGGACGGCCCAGTGCTCCAGTGGAGCTTGAGAGATGTTGGGAGCGCTACACTTCACGTCAGCTGAGGGGCTATTTCGAGCTCAGTTTGACAGAAGCCTGAGTTTTGGTGTTTCCCCTGTTTGTTTTGCTCCATATTCTTTTTACTCCCTATCCTAAGTTGTTGTGGGTTTTTCATTTAGTTTGTCGTTTCGGAGGCAAACCTAGTGGGCATCCATGGTGGGTGTCTTTTAGAACCCCTTACTAGTAGCTTTGCCAACTTTCAGTGGGCATCCACAATGGGTGCCTTTCAGAACCCCTTTTGAACCCCCTTCGGTTTTGGTTGTCAAAGTGATTTTCTTTCAGTTCCCTTTGTTGTGAGCGACATTTGAAGTTTGTCTTGTTGGGACTATAACATTACTATCTAATCAACGCAACATTGGCATTATCCCACCCCTGGTTAGCCACTATTGTCTTAAAAAGCCAAACCTAACACAATATCTGTCAATGAATTTCCAGCAACGTGTCGTGCGTTTGTCCATTACTCCCAATGTAGCCAGTTGATGTGATAACCGTCTTGTGGGTGGACATAAATACGTTCCCTAAAACCTAATCAATTAAACGTTAACTACAAAGAAGGCTTACCTGGCAGAAGTACACTACATGACCAAAATTATGTGGACACCTTCTCGTCGAACATCTCATTCCAAAATCATGGGCATTAATATGGAGTTGGTCCCCCCTTTTGCTGCTATAACAGCCTCCACTTTTCTGGGAAGGCTTTCCACTAGATGTTGGAACATTGCTGCGGGGACTTGCTTCCATTCAGCCACAAGCATTAGTGAGGTCGGGCACTGATGTTGGGTGATTACGTCTGGCTCGCAGTCAGTGTTTCAATTTATCCCAAAGGTGTTCGATAGGGTTGAGGTCAGGGCTCTGTGCAGGCCAGTCAAGTTCTCCCACACCGATTGACAAACCATTTCTGTATGGAGCTCGCTTTGTGCACGGGGGCATTGTCATGCTAAAACAGGAAAGGGCCTTCCCCAAACTGTTGCCACAAAGTTGGAAGTACAGAATCGTCTAGAATGTCATTGTATGCTGTAGCGTTAAGAATTCCCTTCACTGGAACTAAGGGGCCTAGCCCGAACCATGAAAAACAGCCCTAGACCATTATTCCTCCTCCACCAAACTGTACAGATGGCACTATGCATTCGGGCAGGTAGCGTTCTCCTGGCATCTGCCAAACCCAGATGAATCCGTCGGACTGCCAGATGGTGAAGCGTAATTCATCACTCCAGAGAACGCATTTCCACTGCTCCAGAGTCCAGTGGCGGCAAGCTTTACACCAGCCGACGCTTGGCATTGCGCATGGTGATCTTAGGCTTGTGTGCGGCTGCTTGGCCATGGAAACCCATTTCATGAAGCTCCCAATGAACAGTTCTTGTGCTGACGTTGCTCGGCGATCCCGTTCTGTGAGCTTGTGTGGCCTACCTCTTCGTGGCTGAGCCGTTGTTGCTCCTAGAAGTTTCCACTTCACAATAACAGCACTTACAGTTGACCGGGGCAGCTCTAGCAGGGCAGAAATTTGACGAACTGACTTGTTGGAAAGGTGGCATCCTATGACGGTGCCACGTTGAAAGTCACTTCAGCTCTTCAGTAAGGCCATTCTACTGCCAATGTTTGTCTATGGAGATTGCATGGCTGTGTGCTCGATTTTATACACCTATCAGCAACGGGTGTGGCTGAAATAGCCGAATCCACTCATTTGAAGGGGTGTCCACATACTTCTGTATGTATAGTGTATATCATGTGTAAGTATGTCATTTCTATCTATTATTTGGAAACTTTGCCATGTAATGAGCAGCAACAGCACAGAACCATCACTAGACCTGCAGATTACACACACTCCTCACTCTATAGATGTGCAATTAAAGGGAATTACTCAAAATCAAAATACGTTTTCTTCCACACCTAAAAAACAATGTATTCTGATGTGATTTAAGCAGTGACATGGACTCAGAACGTGCAAATTCGTTGTTTCTCTAAGAACAACTGTAATTTTAAGTGTGAAAAAAACAGGAAACGTTTAACTGAGACCATAAATTGGGAGAAAAAAAATCAGATTTTATACGGGCCCCCTTAGTTGTTTATTGACCATTATTTTACTGGGTATATGTTTATTGACCATTATTTTACTGGGTATATTAACAGAAAACATAGTGCACTACTTTCTCTTGTTCGCTAAGGACCCTGGGAAGAGTTGCAGGGGAGAAGAGCAGAATGTGTATCTAAAGTAGCTCTCATGCTAAAATAGGTTGCAGACCCCTGCTCTATGGAGGATGCAGCATGAGTTATTGCTTACTGCCTGTGCAAGCTTTGGATACAGGCGGCGTATAACCGGGTATTACAGCCCTGGCAGTCTCCCGGCGCTGTCCCAAGCTGACCTGTTCTAACTTTACATCCTGTCTGTTTGGATAGCTGAGATCAGCTCTGGGCTTCCCAAGGATGCTTGGTCCAGAAATTAAAGTGGAAATTGGTCTGTGATTATGCTTTTGGCTGGCATAGGTGTGTTGACTCGTTGCGAGCTCCAGCACCCGGGTGAGCTGGCCGTCTGGCTGGCTGGCTGTCTGACTGGCTGGCTGGGAGGGGAGACCATCCATGCCCCCCTCCTGTGGGATCATCCACCACCCAATCCAATCTCCTAAACACATATTAGCCACACACATCTCATACCACTAACATGAGCACATTCCACACACTCCCCAAAATACATGCCCCCCCCCCATTACCACTGCACAGCATGACACACACACACAAACGCGCGCACACACACACACACACACACACAGACAGACACAGTACACACCAAACAACAAACCCTTCAACATCACTCACTTCAAGAAATATGTGCTCCGATGCAGCAATGGCTTGTTGACTGTTTGACCTTTTAGTTTGTGTGTTTAGTGGTTTTGTCTGTCTGTCTCATGCTGTCTCGTCTGTCTCATGCTGTCTCGTCTGTCTCATGCTGTCTCGTCTGTCTCATCTGTCTCATGCTGTCTCGTGCTGTCTCGTGTCGTCTCGTGCTGCCTCGTGCTGCCTCGTGCTGCCTCGTGCTGCCTCGTGCTGTCTCGTGCTGTCTCGTGCTGTCGCGTGCTGGCTCGTCTGTCGCATGCTGGCTCGTCTGTCGCATGCTGGCTCGTCTGTCGCATGCTGGCCTGGCTCATCTGTCTCATGCTGCCTCATCGGTCTCATGCTGTCTGTCGGTCTCATGCTGTCTGTCTGTCTCATTGTGATTGATCCTATGTTCTACAGCTACTCTTCCAGGAGACCAACCCAGGGGTGCGCTATGAGTACACCATCCATAGAGAGACTCTTCTAGACTCAGACAACGACATCCCTGTCCCCGGTTTCTTCTGGAAGTATGGCTCATGGACTGAGTGCAGTGCCACCTGCGGGACAGGTAAGACCCCAATAATGGTGGTTGGCTACAATGGATGTTTACCCAGAGAAGTAGTTCATTATATCCTACTGGCCTACTGCTTACAACACATCCAGGTTATCATGCATGCATGAGTGGCTTTGCTTAGTCTCTTATGGGATCCTGTTACAATGTACTAATTCACTAGATAATAAAAACCTGGCCAACCGTTTTTAAGCTTTGAACTTTCTAAAATATATACAGTATATTATATGATAGGATAGGATAGGATGTTACTACTTGTTTATTACTCTTTCAGTGTTAGTCCCAACCAACAACATTACTATTTTAGTGTGAGTCACAACCAACAACATTACTCTTTCAGAGCGAGTCACAACCAACAACATTACTCTTTTTGTGTGAGTCACAACCAACAACATTACTCTTTCAGTGTGAGTCACAACCAACAACATTACTCTTGTAGTGTGAGTCACAACCAACAACATTACTCTTTTAGTGTGAGTCCCAACCAACAACATTACTCTTGTAGTGTGAGTCCCAACCAACAACCTTACTCTTTCAGTGTGAGTCACAACCAACAACATTACTCTTTTAGTGTGAGTCACAACCAACAACATTACTCTTTTAGTGTGAGTCACAACCAACAACATTACTCTTGTAGTGTGAGTCACAACCAACAACATTACTCTTGTAGTGTGAGTCACAACCAACAACATTACTCTTTCAGTGTGAGTCACAACCAACAACATTACTCTTTTAGTGTGAGTCACAACCAACAACATTACTCTTTCAGTGTGAGTCACAACCAACAACATTACTCTTTTAGTGTGAGTCCCAACCAACAACATTACTCTTGTAGTGTGAGTCCCAACCAACAACATTACTCTTTCAGTGTGAGTCACAACCAACAACATTACTCTTTTAGTGTGAGTCACAACCAACAACATTACTCTTTTAGTGTGAGTCACAACCAACAACATTACTCTTGTAGTGTGAGTCACAACCAACAACATTACTCTTTCAGTGTGAGTCACAACCAACAACATTACTCTTTTAGTGTGAGTCACAACCAACAACATTACTCTTTCAGTGTGAGTCACAACCAACAACATTACTCTTTCAGTGTGAGTCACAACCAACAACATTACTCTTTTAGTGTGAGTCACAACCAACAACATTACTCTTTCAGTGTGAGTCACAACCAACAACATTACTCTTTTAGTGTGAGTCACAACCAACAACATTACTCTTGTAGTGTGAGTCACAACCAACAACATTACTCTTTCAGTGTGAGTCACAACCAACAACATTACTCTTTTAGTGTGAGTCACAACCAACAACATTACTCTTTCAGTGTGAGTCACAACCAACAACATTACTCTTTCAGTGTGAGTCACAACCAACAACATTACTCTTTTAGTGTGAGTCACAACCAACAACATTACTCTTTCAGTGTGAGTCACAACCAACAACATTACTCTTTTAGTGTGAGTCACAACCAACAACATTACTCTTTCAGTGTGAGTCACAACCAACAACATTACTCTTTTAGTGTGAGTCCCAACCAACAACATTACTCTTGTAGTGTGAGTCCCAACCAACAACATTACTCTTTCAGTGTGAGTCACAACCAACAACATTACTATTTCAGTGTGAGTCACAACCAACAACATTACTCTTGTAGTGTGAGTCACAACCAACAACATTACTCTTTCAGTGTGAGTCACAACCAACAACATTACTCTTTTAGTGTGAGTCACAACCAACAACATTACTCTTTCAGTGTGAGTCACAACCAACAACATTACTCTTTTAGTGTGAGTCACAACCAACAACATTACTCTTTTAGTGTGAGTCCCAACCAACAACATTAAAATAAATTGTGGTGAAACTATATTTCTCAGTGGATGCCAATAGCATGGAATCCCTCTGTGGAGGGTAGTGAAGGATGCCAACAGCATGGAATACCTCTGTTGAGGGTATTTCTAATCCAAGGCCTTGTTGAATTTCGTTGGGCATGATTCACTCATCCTCTGTGAAGGATCCATTTGAACCCACATGAACCCCTCAAAGATGCAACATAGTCATACTCAAAGGAAAACATTCCTAGCTAATTATTCTGATTTGAGAGACTAATTCAACACTGCCCTCCTTAATGGTAAGAAGTTTGAAGTTTAAAAGGATAATTGCGAACGAGTGTAAGAGAGCTTTCACCAGGTATTTGAGAATTCCTTACATGGTTTACTGTAGCAGGCAATATCCAGTCAGGCTATGAAAGAAACTTCTTCACACATCTGTCTTTTTCTACCTTAAAGAAGCGAGTCTCAAATGGGGTAATTTCAATCCAAACAGTAACAACGAGCTTCATACACTTGACGGAACGTGAAAATCACTGCCACTCTTTTTGATGTTATTCCGCTTTATTCATTGAACCATCCAGTCATCTTCTTCCCTCTACTTTTACAGGAAATACTTTGACAGTTTCTTATATTTAGCCAGTCCCTGTGTTACGCATATTTAAAAACTTTAAATTGTATAGAATTATTTGCAAATGCAATGATCGACAGGAAAATCCCTCATTATGTTATTGTTTTCTGACTTAAACTGGCTTAAGGATCATGGAGTGATGCAGTTACTCATAATTCCATAGTGTAAAGAAAATTGGGTGGAAATGCTTGTCCAGACTGCATTTTATATCATGTCAAAGTTTTCAAAAAAGTCTTTGATCTTTTTTTCTGAAGTGCTGGTGTATACCTCTATTCGTATTTTCTCTTGGGTCCCTAACCATCTTCAGTTGAACAAGAAAGCAACCACATGATAATCGATTACAAATGGTATGGATGAGTAAAGAATGTTATTGTATAGACTTTTTTTACGCTAGTGCTTTGATATTCAGTGGTTATAAAGTGTGTCTTCTGGCTCTCAAATCCTGCCAGAATCTGGCCAGAATCAATTATTAATCAGGCCAGAATTAATTATTAACTTGTCATTAAAGTCAACCAAAAGTTACTTGAATATGCTCTCTCGCCAAAGTTCTGCAAAGGATGAAATGCTTTTAATCAAGTTGCTCTCTTCTGGAATATGATTCTCAAGGATCAAAGGCTGTGTAATAATTCAGTAATTACATTTAGTGTACTGCCTTAAAAAAGGCCCTCTGAAATTGAGTGGAAAACTGACTTGCTGCAAGGATTCTCTGACTTAAGAGAAGTAACCTCTGCATCTCCTGGGAATTGGCCTATATGGATAGGGCTACATTGAAATGTTTCTGACAGAAAAATATGGAATGCATAACCATGGTAACAATGAAAAGGGAACAGTTTAGAGATTATGGGAACATTATTAGACTAAAGGTGAGGACACAACAGTTCACCTGACACCAGACTGAATCCAAACCTTACACTGTTCATTTGATGTGCATTTTACATTAACTGTACTTTTCGCCGCATTTGTTGATAAAGAAATCTGAAAACCCTCTGGATACGTTCAGTAACGTGATAAGAATATTCTTGGAAAATGTGGGGTAGGTGCAACATAAGACAAATGAATGACAGGAGTTTGAGTGAGAGGTCTAACTGGTGTCTCCACGTGGACACAAACCTCTCCAAAGTGGACACAAACCTCTCCAAAGTGTGCACAGTTCCAAAGTAATTTCAATGCACTTGTATGACTCAGTCTTCAACAATAAGGTGAATGTTTTTAGCTCTCCTAGCTGTGCTGTTGAGGAACTAGAACACGCACTCTTGTTTGGAACACAGCCCAGCATCCCCGCCTTCGCACAATTTGCTGTTGTCTACGCAATCCAAAAAAACGGTCCGTTTATAAATCCCAATCTGGGTCAGGTGGGCATCATTTGAAAGCTTCTATTGCCAACATGACTAAGCTAAATGATAAAATATGATCTCACTGTATTAGGCTTTCACAACGCAAGTCAGAGAAGCAGATCGTCATTTTGGTGCGCATATAATGGAGTCATGAGTGCATTCAGATGTGTGGTCCGTGGAAAATGTTATTTGCAATACAACAAACAGTCTTATTCTGTTCAGGGCAACCCATAGTATAATAGCATGTCATCTTGTAACTGTACATCCAACATAGTGAACATAAATGTTGACACTAAATATTGCATTAGTTTTATGATATGAAAATGTAAAGTGCACATTTGGAGTCAGAGGTGTTTGGCTTGTATGACATCACAGCAGTATTTCATTATGATGCTCGACGTCTCAACTTTCAAAATACATCGAGTCATCTTCATTTCCCTCACTCGGACAACAACGACAAACAAAAACCCATACAGAGCTGTGAAGCGGAGACCCTGAGCTCTGACGTCATGTGTAGCATGTTACTGTACAGCCACTGCGTTCTAATTTCGGTGCTTATTGGTGTCCAAATCTGCCATTTTCAACCCGTGTAAAGGGCTACTTTTGGCCTTTCCAAAGTGAGAAAGTTAATTGGCCATTTCATCCAAGACAGGTCTGCTAATGTGTAACTGGCACTTTCAAAGGTGACATGTACAAACGCAGTCTTACCTTCAGATTGGATACGTATTGAGTTAATTAGAATGAAGGGTGAAAAGTTTGCTCCCAAGTCCCAAATGGTTTTAGCCAAACGACAGAGCACTCAAGGGGAACTAAAGCAAAGGCAATGCTGTGGGCTGATACTCCTTTGGTTGCACGAGTGCCTCTGAGACTAAGGCCATCTGTCTGCATCATGGCTGGCTGACTCCCCGAAATAGGTTTTGGGAGAAGTTTCCCAACATTTCTCTTCCTTTCTTTCTGCCACCTATCCGACAGTGGTGTCCTGACAGCAGTGTCCTGACAGCGGTGTCCTGACAGCGATGTCCTGAAGTTAATTTCAGAGTGCTGTGCTGGAGAGAGAGTCGCAGCAGGCTTTATCGCCAGGAGAGCAGAGGGCGATGACCAGACTCCATAAACATCCACAGCTTTTGGCTGCAGCATAAATACTGTTCTGGCCTGACTGCGATTTCATTATTCTGAGATACAGTGCCTGCGGAAAGTATTCAGACCCCTTGACTTTTTCCACATTTTGTTACGTAACAGCCTTATTCTCAAATTTATTAAATTGTTTTTTTCTCCTCATCAATCTACACACAATATCCCATAATGACAAAGCCAAAACAGTTTTTTTGAAAAATGTGCTAACTTATTACAAATAAAAAACGGAAATATTACATTTACATAAGTATTCAGACCCTTTACTCATTACTTTGTTGAAACACCTTTGGCAGCGATTACAGCATCAAATCTTCTTGGGTATGACGCTACAAGCTTGGCACACCTGTATTTGGGGAGTTTCTCCCATTCTTCTCTGCAGATCCTCTCAAGCTCTGTCAGGTTAGATGGGGAGCGTTGCTGCACAGCTATTTTCAGGTCTCTCCAGAGATGTTCGATCGGGTTCAAGTCCGGGCTCTGGCTGGGTCACTCAAGGACATTCAGAGACTTGTCCCGAAGCCACTCCTGCGTTGTCTTGGCTGTGTGCTTAGGGTCGTTGTCCTGTTGGAAGGTGAACCTTCACCCCAGTCTGAGGTCCTGAGCGCTCTGGAGCAGGTTTTCATCAAGGATCTCTCTGTACTTTGCTCCGTTCATCTTTGCCTCAATCCTGACTAGTCTCACAGTCCCTGCCGCTGAAAAACATCCCTACAGCATGATGCTGCCACCACCATGCTTCACCATAGGGATGGTGGCAGGTTTCCTCCAGACGTGACGCTTGGCATTCAGGCCGAAGAGTTCAATCTTGGTTTCATCAGACCAGAGAATCTTGTTTCTCATGGTCTGAGAGTCTTTAGGGGCCTTTTGGCAAACTCCAAGCGGGCTGTCATGTGCCTTTTACTGAGGAGTGGCTTCCGTCTGGCCACTCTACAATATAGACCTTATTGGTGGAGTGCTGCAGAGATGGTTGTCCTTCTGGAAGGTTCTCCCATCTCCACAGAGGAACTCTAGAGCTCTTTCAGAGTGACCATCAGGTTCTTGGTCACCTCCCTGACCAAGGCCCTTCTCCCCCGATTTCTCAGTTTGGCCGGGCGGCCAGCTCTAGGAAGAGTCTTGGTGGTTCCAAACTTATTCCATTTAAGAACTGTGTTCTTGGGGGATCTTCTATGCTGCAGACATTTTTTGCTACCCTTCCCCAGATCTGTGCCTCGACACAATTCTGTCTCGGAGCTCTACGGACAATTCCTTCGACCTCATGGCTTGGTTGTTGCTCTGACATGCACTGTCAACTATGGGACCTTATATACAGTGAGGAAAAAAGTGTTTGATCCCCTGCTGATTATGTACGTTTGCCCACTGACAATGAAATTATCAGTCTATCATTTTAATGGTAGGTTTATTTGAACAGTGAGAGACAGAATAACAACAAAAAAATCCAGAAAAACGCATGTCAAAAATGTTATAAATTGATTTGCATTTTAATGAGGGAAATAAGTATTTGACCCCTCTGCAAAACATTACTTAGTACTTGGTGGCAAAACCCTTGTTGGCAATCACAGAGGTCAGATGTTTCTTGTAGTTGGCCACCAGGTTTGCACACATCTCAGGAGGGATTTTGTCCCACTCCTCTTTGCAGATCTTCTCCAAGTCATTAAGGTTTCGAGCCATTTAAGTAAGTCATACACCCTTTGCCTTGATGACGGCTTTGCACACTCTTGGCATTCTCTCAACCAGCTTCACCTGAAATGCTTTTCTAACAGTCTTGAAGGAGTTCCCACATATGCTGAGCACTTGTTGGCAGCTTTTCCTTCACTCTGCGGTCCAACTCATCCCAAACCATCTCAATTGGGTTGAGGTCGGGTGATTGTGGAGACCAGGTCATCTGATGCAGTACTCCATCAAATAGCCCTTACACAGCCTGGAGGTGTGTTGGATCATTGTCCTGTTGAAAAACAAATGATAGTCCCACTAAGCGCAAACCAGATGGGATGGCATATTGCTGCAGAATGCTGTGGTAGCCATGCTGGTTAAGTGTGCCTTGAATTCTAAATAAATAATTGACAGTGTCACCACCAAAGCACCATCACACCTCCTCCTCCATGCTTCACGATGAGAACCACACATGCGGAGATCATTCGTTCACCTACTCTGCGTCTCACAAAGACACGGCGGTTGGAACCAACAATCTCAAATATGGACTCCAGACCAAAGGACACATTTCCACCGGTCTAATGTCCATTGCTCGTGTTTCTTGGCCCAAGCAAGTCTCTTCTTATTATTGGTGTCCTTTAGTAGTGGTTTCTTTGCAGCAATTCGACCATGAAGGCCAGATTCACACAGTCTCCTCTGGCACAGTTGATGTTGAGATGTGTCTGTTACTTGAACTCTGTGAAGCATTTATTTGGGCTGCAATTTCTGAGGCTGGTAACTCTAATGAACTTATCCTCTGCAGCAGAGGTAACTCTGGGTCTTCCATTCCTGTGGCGGTCCTCATGAGAGCCAGTTTCATCATAGCGCTTGATGGTTTTTGCGACTGCACTTGAAGAAATGTTCAAAGTTCTTGAAATGTTCCGTATTCACTGACCTTCATGTCTTAAAGTAATGATGGACTGTCGTTTCTCTTTGCTTATTTGAGCTGTTCTTGCCATAATATGGACTTGGTCTTTTACCAAATAGTATACCACCCTTACCTTGTCACAACACAACTGATTGGCTCAAACACATTAAGAAGGAAATAAATTATTCTAAAGTTTGTAATTTCCACTTTAACATTTCTGACTTGATTTGCCCTATCAAAAAAAAAAACCCTACAAACATTTCCGTTTAATTATAATCCACACAATAATTCACATTTCCTGTTGCTGCAGGATTGTTTACCAGCTGTAAGATACTGGTCAAAAATAAGGTCTGCCATCTGTACTTGGTTTGAGCCTCTCTATATTTTCAGTCTCTTCTTGGAAGCTCTCACAATTGTCATATTAATGAGTTCCAGTAGGGCTGTCCCATCCACTTAGAGTTAACAGTCAATGTCCTTTCAGTGTCTCCAGTGTTACAGTATTGTCATATGCTGCATTATATAGGGGACATGGAAGGCTAGATAAAACATTGTATGATCTTTTACAGTCAATGGCAGACCACTAAACTGATACGATTCAATGAAGGTTAGGTTATGTTTCATATCCAGCCTCTTGTCAAACAGAAGTTGTCTGTCAGCCAAGGCTGGGTATGTGTCCTTTGAGAGGTATTCAGAGTATCTATGTCCCCGAGTAGGGCGGCCTCAATTTGTCCTTTGTCTGCAACACAACCAGAGGTCAAAGGGGTTATTTGACCACGCTGCTGTGTGCTTGCATTATGCAAATATGTCGCTTATTTTCCTGTGTCAACTGTCCCATCTGTTACAGTTGAAATCCGAAGTTTATATACACTTAGGTTGGAGTCATTAAAACTTGTTTTTCAACCACTCCACAAATTTCTTGTTAACAAACTATAGTTTTGGCAAGTCGGTTAGGACATCTACTTTGTGCATGACACAAGTAATTTTTCCAACAATTGTTTACAGACAGATTATTTCACTTATAATTCACTGTATCACAATTCCAGTGGGTCAGAAGTTTACATACACTAAGTTGACTGTGCCTTTAAACAGCATGGAAAATTCCAGAAAATGATGGCATGGCTTTAGAAGCTTCTGATAGGCTAATTGACATCATTTGAGTCAATTGGAGGTGTACCTGTGGATGTATTTCAAGGCCTACCTTCAAACTCAGTGCCTCTTTTTTCTTGACATCATGGGAAAATCAAAATAAATCAGCCAATACCTCAGAAAAAAAATTGTAGACCTCTACAAGTCTGGTTCATCTTTGGGAGCAATTTCCAAACGCCTGAAGGTACCACTGCTCCAAAACTGCCATAGAAAAGCCAGACTACGGTTTGCAACTGCACATGGGGACAAAGATCGTACTTTTTGGAGAAATGTCCTCTGGTCTGATGAAACAAAAATAGAACTGTTTGGCCATAATGACCATCGTTATGTTTGGAGGAAAAAGGGGGTTCTTGCAAACCGAAGAACACCATCCCAACCGTGAAGAACGGGGGTGGCGGCATTATGCTGTGGGGGTGCTTTGCTGCAGGAAGGACTGGTGCACTTCACAAAATAGATGGCATCATGAGGAAGGAAAATTATGTGGATATATTGAAGCAACATCTCAGGACATCCGTCAGGAAGTTAAAGCTTGGTCGCAAATGGGTCTTCCAAATGGACAATACTTCCAACGTTGTGGCAAAATGGCTTAAGGACAACAAAGTCAAGGTATTGGAGTGGCCATCACAAAGCCCTGACCTCAATCCTATAGAAAATGTGTGGACAGAACTGAAAAAGCGTGTGCGAGCAAGGAGGCCTACAAACCTGACTCAGTTACACCAGCTCTGTCAGGAGGAATGGGCCATAATTCACCCAACTTATTGTGGGAAGCTTGTGGAAGGCTACCCGAAACGTTTGACCCAAGTTAAACAATTTAAAGGCAATGCTACCAAATACTAATTGAGTGTATGTAAACTTCTGACCCACTGGGAATGTGATGAAAGAAATTAAAAGCTGAAATAAATCGTTCTCACTACTATTATTCTGACATTTCACATTCTTAAAATAAGACAGGGAATTTTTACTAGGATTAAATGTCAGGAATTGTGAAAAACTGAGTTTAAATGTATTTGGCTAAGGTGTATGTAAACTTCCGACATCAACTGTATGTGTTCATAGCATTTACTCTCTAACTCAGGATATAGGGCACATTTGCCCTAGCCAGTAACGGGAGAGATAAGGCTTTGCGTAACTGTTTAAAGGGCATTTTTAAAGACAGCAGGTGCTGGTAGCCCCAAAATATTAGTCCCTGACGGCTTCTTGTGAATATGGCTTATTTTGTTGTTTCTTTCTCGGGGTTTTCATCCATAATGCATTGTTTCCTAGCTGATAAATACATTTACCTTTTTACATTTAAGTCATTTAACAGGCGTTCTTATCCAGAGCGACTTACAGTTGCATTCATCTTAAAATAGCTAGGTGGGACTAGGGCTGTGGCGGTCACGAAATGTAATCAGCCGGTGATTGTCAAGCAAATAACTGTCGGTCTCATGGTAATTTACCATTAATTAACATAAACACATTTAGCATCTCCGTGCTTCCACACACTGATGCAGACCTTTTGGAACATCTACATTTTATAAAAATCTAATAAATCCATATAATATAGTCTACACCATTATTTATTTTAGACAGGTCTAAAGAAGCATGATATGAAGAAAATGTAGTGTATTTCAGAAGAACAGAATAGCATACTCTGAGTTGTCTGTATGTTAGGTCCTGATCTGGCCATCCCAAATGGCTGTGGGCTACACTATATCATTTAGCAGACATGACTTGCTTAGAATTCTGTGGCGGCATTTTATAGTATGAAGAATACAATTGAACAAAGGTGAATAAAATAGAAAGTATATTTATCCAAACGATTTGAGGGAGTGCGCACATGCGTCTATTCTGTGTTGAGCGGTTAACAAATAAATAGGTATTCCTTAATTTAGAGTTATTAATGTAACTTTAGTTGTTCTACAAACGTTGGGCTATATGTTTAGATTTTTAATACATTGTAAGGCTGCATGATGCGACTCCTAATGATTTGAAAAATGTCGCTTGAAAGGCATGAGCTCTGCTATGGTTTTTGCGCAGGCTGTACACACTACATCAGTCACTCATTCACAATTTGACAAGCACTTGATAATGCCTAGAGTTTCACGGTGGCATCCCTATTGTGTGGCCATAATGCACCCTAAAAAAATCCATGCCGTTTGCGGCCAGTGGCCGTTGTGTCCTTCTCCCTGAGTGCTGCGCGCTCCATCACATATCGGGTCTTTCTCACAGGCTACAAGTGAAGACAGACACATTGGGGACGCAACTGCGCGCGTCCTTATCCAATTCCGAGGTGCATATTGAAGATATTGGAAGAACTGTCCACATTTACTTTTCATCAGCCAATCAGATGAGTAGGCCTAACGAACAGCAAAAGCACTAGCCAATGTCAATCTACTATCCCACATAGTACAGAGGACAACCTATTCTATTCTGTGTGCGAAATAAATATTCCAAACATAGTCTGGGACATTTGTGGGATGCGATAGATCCCAAATTAATACAATCCCAAAAACTTTTTTTTAGCAGTGTTTAGCAGCGTTTAGTTTAAATGTTGATAAACTATTAGGCTATTTCTTCACATTATAAGCGCAGCAATGCATGGATGGTAGAAGGCTATAAGCGTGAATGTTCCAATAGCGGAAAACACCGTTATCAAAAGTGATCGCAAATGCAATTTATGCATGTAATGCTTTTATTATAAAGGTGCATTTCTATGGTGAAAATTATCTTCCCCAAACTTGAAACTCACACATTGCTTATGTATGCCAGTTAGGCTCTAAACCCCTTGTGAGGTGGATTAATGTGCTTAATTTTAAGAAGTTATTTGGCCACTTTAGTTGTGATACAAACCTTATTAAAAAACATAGGCCTATGGGCTAGGCTACATGAGGTGTGCGACTATGACTCGGAACGTCGCCCAAAAAAAAGGCTTTGTTAATTATGCTGAGCATCATTCACAAGTGATAATATATAATTCACAAATGATAGGCTAATATTGTCACCCATCAGACTATTCTTGATTTTAATCTTGTCTTTACATATACTAAATAATATATGTGTGAAAATTGTTTTGATTTAGAATGGACCATTATCATGCACCTGTATCGAAACGGGGGCAGCGGGAAAAAATACATGTCATCTATGCACTTAAATAGCGAATGGAGGATGCTTTCCCCCATGGTTTATTTTTATGCCAGCCAGGTAGGCTATACTCCTGTTGTAAATATAAGCAATGTGCTTAATGTTAGGAAAGTTGAGAAATAAATATAGTAGGCTTAACCTATAGAAAGCTGATGGGATCCTCCTCTTTTTAATAGAGGCCATCACTCTGTTTTCTCGCGCAATTGCATAGCCTATAGAAATGTTGCGCAACATCAGCTCATGGGCTCTCATAAGTGTTTGATTTAGATTTTCGAAGACATTTGCATTGATGTTAGAGTGATTTAGAGGGACATTAGAATGCTGAGTACCAGGCAGTTAGCAAGTTTGGTAGGCTACTAATGACCAGCATCAGAGCTTGGAGAAGCCTAATTACCGTGACTAAATGGTCACGTGGAATTTGACTGCCTTCATGACTCGTGGCCGCCGGTGTGGCGGTAATACGGTCACCGCAACAGCCCTAGGTGGGACAACCACATATCACAGTCACAGTAAGTACATTTTTCCTCAATAAAGTGGCTTTCAGTAAAGTCAGAGCTACTAAGGGGGGAAAAAGTCAAGTGTGACTCTTTAGTTCACAAAAGGCTTTTATTTTAGATTTCATTTAATTATCTGTGCAGCTATATTTCCCCATCTGACATTGTCAAGGCGGATGCACAGTTTATTCTTTCCTTTTCAATTCGCTGCAATTACTTGTTGAGTAAAAACCAAGACTCTTGGCATGATCATGTTTACTAAATAGGAAGAGCAGACCAGAGAGTTGTCTTGATCACTCTGAATCAGACCTGACCTTTTCTATACTGAACAAAAATATAAACGCAACATGCAACAAGCAACAATTTCAACTATTTTACTGACTTACAGTTCATATAAGGAAATCAGTCAATTTAAATAAATAAATTAGGCCCTAATCTATGGATTTCACATGACTGCATGACTCCACCCACCTGGGAGCCAGGCCTACCCACTGGGGAGCCAGGCCCAGCCAATCAGAATAAGTTTTTCCCCACAAAAGGGCTTTATTACAGACAGAAATACTCCTCCGTTTCATCAGCTGTCCGGGTGGCTGGTCTCAGACGATCCCGCAGGTGAAGAAGCAGGATGTGGAGGTCCTCGGCTGGCGTGGTTACACGTGGTCTGCGGCTGTGAGGCCGGTTGGACATGCTGCCAAATTCTCTAAAACGACGTTGGAGGCAGACTTATGGTAGAGAAATGAACATTCAATTCTCTGGCAACAGCTCTGGTGGACATTCCGGAAGTCAGCATGCCAACTGCACGCTCCCTCAAAACTTGAGACATCTGTGGCATTGTGTTGTGTGATGAAACTGCACATTTTAGAGTGGCCTTTCATTGTCCCCAGCACAAGGTGCACCTGTGTAATGATCATGCTGTTTAACAGCTTCTTGATATGGCACACCTGTCAGGTGGATGGATTATCTTGGAGAAACGTTCACTAAAATGAATGTAAACAAATTTGTGCACAAGGTGTCAGAGAAATAATCTTTTTGTACAGATGGAACAGTTCTGGGAACCTTGTATTTCAGCTCATGAAACATGGGACCAACACTTTACATGAGGTTGCCTAAGTTACTTGGTACTCTGCATGAGGGCTTAGAAAGAACAGCATCTTGTAGTCAGGATATTGAACTCGTGAAAATCTTCACAGTTGTCGAGCATGTAAAGCAGTGTGAAGACAACAGAACTACTGAAGCGCCCCACTGTTTAGATGTTCTCAGTGTTGATTGCTTAGGATCCTCTTCATGCTGCTAGTATTCATCTGATCTTTCTCATAGAAAATGACTTTCTGCCCAGTGTTTCTAGGGTGGTCTCAATAGGCCCAGTGTTTATATGGGACTTTTGCCAATACTCCAAGTATAAACCTTCATAATCCTACCCTGGAGGAAATACTAATTGTTCATTATCATTTAGTTGTGGCTTATGTAATGTGTGGTTCTCTACTGTGCATGCCTGTATATGCTGTGTTTAAGCCAACACCTACAGCGTTGGATCCCAGATTTAAAAAAGGGGCCAAAATTAGATCTAAAATTACCTCAATCTTACCTCACTGGTTCTCAACTTTTGATTGGTCTAGAGGAGCAGCTAATGACTTATTTGGTATTGACCACAGCGTTGCGATTCACTGTCTGCCAGGCTGCGGATGTGCAGTCCAGTTTTAGAATTCGGAGATGAGATGACAACTTCGGATTCTGAACGTGTTAAATTCGAATAACTCATGCCAGTCGTGGCATCTGTATGCCTCTGAGTGCATGTGTCATTCATTACAATGATTGAAGACGGGCATGATGCGGCCAAATTCCCAAAGATAATTACAAATTAGACTTTGTGGAACGACACTTTGTTTTGTTTATTAAATGAGTTTAAGCTCAAAACCTAAGTACATGTAATGAATGCAAAGTGGGGACGTTAGCGAAAAACCTCTTCTGAATACTTATCAGAATTTCCGTTTGTCATTTCTTTTCCCTATCACAATAAATGACTAGTTGTTTATAATGAATCTTCTGCCATGGATGGCAACATGTGGACAATTAGCATCCCAATGGAAATCATGGGATTGGAGAGACCATTTAGCAGTATAGATTAATGCAAGATGAGGCCTACCCTGGTAACAAGCTGCACCAAATTCCGATATGTTGACATCTGCTCAGGCACCATGTTTTTATTACATTTGACATTTTAGTCATTTAGCAGACGCTCTTATCCAGAGCGACTTACAGTTAGTGAGTGCATACATTTTCATACTGCAGGCCTCCTGTATTAAATGAGACGCTTGTGCGATTTAATTCAGTTTTATGCCATCTGAGGTCGTAATTTGAGCACAGATGGTCTTGCTTCTCTATACAGTCTTCAAATTCTATGAAAAAATCTCAATGGCTAAGAGCCTGTCTCTTTAGCAGGTACTCATAGGAGTACTGCGATTTAACTATAAGTGGGTTTTCAAATTGAGCCTTCTGGAGAATGGAGGCTCGATTTTGAATTTCACAAATGCAGGTTATTTTATGGGTGCGTGCTGGTATCATTCTTCTTGCCTGAAGAATGTTAAGTAGTTTCCTTCCATTTCACTACACAGACTAACTTATTTCTTTACTTTATCATCCAATGCTCAACACAGTGCCCCTCTCTATACCCCTCTCTATACCCCTCTCTATACCCCTCTCTATACCCCTCTCTATGCCCCTCTCTATGCCCCTCTCTATACCCCTCTCTATGCCCCTCTCTATACCCCTCTCTATACCCCTCTCTATACCCCTCTCTATACCCCTCTCTATGCCCCTCTCTATACCCCTCTATACCCCTCTATACCCCTCTCTATACCCCTCTATGCCCCTCTCTATACCCCTCTCTATACCCCTCTCTATACCCCTCTCTATGCCCCTCTCTATACCCCTCTCTATACCCCTCTCTATACCCCTCTATGCCCCTCTCTATACCCCTCTCTATGCCCCTCTCTATGCCCCTCTCTATGCCCCTCTCTATACCCCTCTCTATGCCCCTCTCTATGCCCCTCTCTATACCCCTCTCTATACCCCTCTCTATGCCCCTCTCTATACCCCTCTCTATACCCCTCTCTATACCCCTCTCTATGCCCCTCTCTATGCCCCTCTCTATGCCCCTCTCTATACCCCTCTATGCCCCTCTCTATACCCCTCTCTATGCCCCTCTCTATGCCCCTCTCTATACCCCTCTCTATGCCCCTCTCTATACCCCTCTCTATACCCCTCTCTATGCCCCTCTCTATACCCCTCTCTATACCCCTCTCTATGCCCCTCTCTATACCCCTCTATGCCCCTCTCTATACCCCTCTCTATGCCCCTCTCTATGCCCCTCTATACCGCTCTCTATACCCCTCTCTATACCCCTCTCTATACCCCTCTCTATGCCCCTCTCTATGCCCCTCTCTATACCCCTCTCTATACCCCTCTCTATACCCCTCTATGCCCCTCTCTATGCCCCTCTCTATGCCCCTCTCTATACCCCTCTCTATGCCCCTCTCTATACCCCTCTCTATACCCCTCTCTATGCCCCTCTCTATACCCCTCTCTATACCCCTCTCTATACCCCTCTCTATACCCCTCTCTATACCCCTCTCTATACCCCTCTCTATACCCCTCTCTATACCCCTCTCTATGCCCCTCTCTATACCCCTCTCTATACCCCTCTCTATACCCCTCTCTATGCCCCTCTCTATACCCCTCTCTATGCCCCTCTCTATACCCCTCTATGCCCCTCTCTATGCCCCTCTCTATACCCCTCTCTATACCCCTCTCTATGCCCCTCTCTATGCCCCTCTCTATGCCCCTCTCTATGCCCCTCTCTATACCCCTCTCTATGCCCCTCTCTATGCCCCTCTCTATACCCCTCTCTATGCCCCTCTCTATGCCCCTCTCTATACACCTCTCTATGCCCCTCTCTATACCCCTCTCTATACCCCTCTCTATACTCCTCTATACCCCTCTCTATGCCCCTCTCTATGCCCCCCTCTATACCCCTCTCTATACCCCTCTCTATACCCCTCTCTATACCCCTGTATATAGGAATTTAGATCTTCCTTTTATCATCACAAAACTAACAAATCGATTTAATTCAACTAATAACGACCCCACATTCCATGCTGTTTTTCATTATGACAAGGGCAAAAAAGCAATTACAATAACTGTAGCTGAATGCCTCCACTAAAGTGTATCTTTGACTAAGTCAATTATATTTTCTATATAAATGTGATTTCATTATTCTGATACATCTCTGTCCTCTGTTATAACCATGCTGACTTAATGACTTTCTTCTTTGGAATACTGAGCCGTGGTGAATTCTTGGTATTTCTATGTAGGCGGCTGATGACACGCCTCCTCCTGTAGTTGGACTGAAGTCTGCTTGTATACAGTACTCTCTGACTCTCCTCTGGTTTGTGAATGCATTATGCCTGGCACTTACTACCATACCCCGTTCAAAGGCACTTAAATATTTTGTCTTGCCCATTCACCCTCAATGGCACACGTACGTAATCCATGTCTCAATTGTCTCAAGGCTTAAAATCCTTTAACCTGTCTCCTCCCCTTCATCTGCACTGATTGAAGTGGTTTTAACAAGTGACATCAATACGGGATCATAGCTTTCACCTGGATTCACCTGGTCAGTGTATGTCATGGAAAGAGTAGTTTTGACTGTCTGGATAAGTAGTTCCCAATCTCTTTCCCTCATTATTGTGGAGTAGATCTGAGATAGAGATTGACATTGCTCTGTGTTTATCATATCAGAACATGATAGTTTACCATAGCTGTCACTGAATGTTTCATTTCCTATCATACAATATAATCCTATGCAGTATTCACAAGTTGAAGTACATTACACCTGGTGAGTTCTGGGTATAAAATGACTGGTTCCCACCGTTCAGTTTAATGTTATGACTTTCCCAGGAAAGCCCAGGGGTTCTGTCCCGTTCTATTCAAGCCGTGTAGGAGTGTAACAGCTATACTTTAGATATACACCTCTTTTATCAAGATACTGCTGTGAGCAAAATGATGTGAGCCTCATTCTGCAGAAAACATTATGTGAGGGACCCGTGGTTTAACCAATACATCAGACATGCTCCTGAGCATCCCTCTAATCTACGTCTCTGATAGCAGATCCCACTGATGCTTCCCTTTTCCCAGTCCCTTATCTGATGTCATTTCCTCCCTCTTCCCCCCTTACCTGTCCCCCTTTCCCCTCACTCCATCCCTTCATCCCTTTCTACTGGTTCGACAGACTGAACGGTATTCTTTAACCAGCGGACAAGATGTGCCTCCCCCTCCCTCTCCCAAGGGTTGCCGTGCCTCCCCCTCCCTCTCCCAAGGGTTGCCGTGCCTCCCCCTCCCTCTCCCAAGGGTTGCCGTGCCTCCCCCTCCCTCTCCCAAGGGTTGCCGTGCCTCCCCCTCCCTCTCCCAAGGGTTGCCGTGCCTCCCCCTCCCTCTCCCAAGGGTTGCCGTGCCTCCCCCTCCCTCTCCCAAGGGTTGCCGTGCCTCCCCCTCCCTCTCCCAAGGGTTGCCGTGCCTCCCCCTCCCTCTCCCAAGGGTTGCCGTGCCTCCCCCTCCCTCTCCCAGGGTTTGTCAATCAAGGTGTAAGTCAGCTAGCAGACAAAGCCGTCTCATTGGCCCATGCAGGAAGGACCGGTGGAGGTGAGAGGTTGGCCCCTGCTCAGATGGGTTGGAAGCCCTGAGGAGGAGTAGAGGGTAATGACGGGGAGAAAGATGAGAGGAACAGATACATCTGTCTCGCCGCCTCAAGGGGTTTCCTTCTTGTCTTGTCCAGGGCTGTCTCACAAACACAACTCTCACCACAGCTGCTTCCTAGATTTTAGGCTTGTTCTGGCTATGAGGTGTGAGATGTGAGGGATGTTATCTCGGGGAGCTGTGAGCCGAGCAGAAGATGAAGCTGGATAATAAAGTTTCTGTTTTACATTCAGACAAGCAAGTCCCAGCTTCTGTCTAGCAAGTCCCAGCTTGCTAGACAGAAGTTTATGAGAATAATTAGGAATGTGTCTCCAATGGATTTCAGAGTTCTTTGTGTTTTGAACTACTGTAAACATTGACTTACAGTAACCCCTTTGCAAAATCTCAAGTTACCCCTATATTGCTGGGTATAAAATGTAGAGTAATATCTATAATTCATCATTAAGGAAGACACGTTATATAATGAATAACAGTATCATGTATTAGCCTAACATTCATTTATATTCAGTCTTTTAATAATTATCCATGTTTCCAGAATTTAATTGCATTGGTAATTTGACAACCCACAATGCCTGCAGATCATTCCAGATCCCAGTCTACGGTCTATTAATTACTGGATATAGATGTGTTCACTGCAACAACGTTGACAGACCAGCATTTGCTGTAGGAATCTGCATTGAAAGCAATTAATCAGTCGTTTATCTTAAACTGTAGAAACATTGGACTTGTGTTCATGCCTGTGTAAGTTTCTGTTCTGATGCCTGCTGCTTGATGCTTGTCCAAGGATATGTCTGGGTGCTTTGGTGTGTGTCTGCGTTTTAGATGTGTGTGTGTGTGTGTGTACATGAAGTATACATGTCTGTCTGTCTGTCTCCGTTACTGCGTGTATACGTGTGTTAGAATCTGTGTGGGTCTTTCTGTGTGTGGGTGTGTATCATTTCTAACAGCTGGTCCTATATATCCCACTGGAATTCCAGGTGTCCAGCGACAGATTGTTCACTGTGTGGAGAGGACCTCTGGGATAGTGGAAGAGGGCTACTGTGACCCAACGACCCGTCCTGACGATAAACGAGCCAGCTGCAACGAGGAGCTTTGCCCAGCCATGTGAGTTTTCCCCCAGGACCAGATTTCTACTGGGACAAGACCCACTGTAGGGCTCGCATGCTCTAAAATACACACACACATACGTACATGCACACACAAACAAATCATACATGCGTTCATAAACACACTAGAAGGAACACACCCTCTCATACATGCACTAAGCATAAACACACACACACATTACACTTTCTGTCTGTCTTTCTCCGTGGCCATTCCATTCAGATGGTGGGTGGGTGAGTGGCAGAAATGCTCGGCCACGTGCGGTGAGAAGGGCTTGGCCAAGAGGACGGTGCTATGCATCCAGGCCGTGGGTCTGGAGGAGAACAGAGCCCTGCAGCCTTCTGAATGTCACCACATGCCCAGGCCTGAGTCAGCGGCACCCTGTAACACTCATGTCCCCTGCCCCGCGGACTGGTCCACCGGCAACTGGTCAGAGGTGAGGAGACCATTCAGGGGAATGTGATCTGGCTCCAGCAGTGACTCACACAGAGATGGGAGAGGCTAAGGAAGGAAGGAACATCTGGTCTCATCTTGTTTAATGTGGAAAGCAGATTTTTCTGCACTGGGAGTACAAGTTGAAACATAGAGGCTAGTTTTACTCCGTTTCCACAATATTTG